>NC_056739.1:737870477-738170477 GCF_019279795.1 Protopterus annectens
AGTGTAAAAGAAGAAACTTCACTCCCTCCAAGCTCTCCTCACCCTACAGAATGCTTATGCCTGTGCAGTCACTGAGACATGGTTTAAAGCTGCGGACAGCACTCTGGCAGTGAAAGGCTATAATGCCTACCACACATTTAGACCAGCTACTACATAGGCAGCTACTAAAGGTGAAGGTGTCTTGATTTACATCCAAAAATAAACATACCTCAGACTTCCAAGATGGCTGCACACTGATCAACAGCTTAACTTCAGCTCTCTCAGTGTGAAAACAACAACTGAGAAACAACAGCATTGTTAGCTTGAATAATTGAGTAAAATTCAGTTATTGGCTATGAAGTACACTGCCTGGATGCTAACAAAGAAGAATTTTATAGAACTTGAAAGAAAATTAACCAGAAAATGGTGAAGAAAATCATTGATTGGGAAGACTCCTGCAGCTCTTCAGCAAAAAGCAGTTCAAGCTTTAGCTTTGATACAAGAGATAGCTTCCAGTAATTTAGAAGAAAAAATAAGTCAAATGTGCTCAGAGTTGATTAAAATAAATGAAACATTGAAGGTATATTTCAACTCAAATAAGAAAAATCTGGAAAAAATTAAAGAAGCTTTAAACAGATATTCAGATGTAAACTAAAACTGCAAAAATAAGAGGTCAAAATGAAGAAAAGGATGGCTGAATATGAGACTGCTTAAGAAGAGATGTTTCAAAAATGGTAGAATTAGAACACAGGGCATGTAGGGAAAATCTAAGATTTTCTCCTATACCAGAGAAACTAGAAGGAACAGGCCATATTAATTTTATGAAGTCAGAAATACACAACTGCAGTGCTGTTCCCCTGCAGGAACTGTTAATTGAAAGGACACACTGTGTGCATGCTCCAAACCTGGCCATGAGAAGCAGCCAAGACCTTTATTAGTACATATATAAACCAACCAGCAGACAGCAGAAAGAGCTGATCCTTACAAAATTGTGGCAAAAGGGCAAAACTGGCAACAGTAGGGTGTTTGTGGAAAATGATTATTCACTGTATGTGGAAAATGATTATTCACTGTACACCAGGAAAAAGGAAACACATGTATTCCATTAATCAGGGAATGTCAAGAGACAGGTGTGTGATTCAGATTGCTGTATCTAGCTGTTTTCCAAATATTTTTTCCTGGAGGATCACTATTTTTTTTATGAAGAACATGCTAAGGAGGAAATGCAAGTTTGTTCAACAAAAAGTGAGCCATCAAGCAGAAAGGGACTCTGCTTCTCATTTGTCTGATAGTAAATAGCTTATAGAGAGACTTTGCTAGTGAAACCTTTTCCAGTGTTCCAAAGGAAAATGTGCAAAAAACCAAAAGCAACCACCACTGGTAAAGGTACAATCCACGGCTGAAGAATCACCAAGACCAGGACCAGAAAATAGTTGGCACAATGAAAAATTTAATACGATATCCACAGTAAACAGTAAGTCTTCAATACGAAGTCCACAGTAAACAATGAGTCAAGCGCTTTCGCCCGGGCTCTCCCAGGCTTTCTCAAGATAAAATACAGAAGGTGTACTCTCCTTTTATACGTATTAATCAATTGTTTAATTACAAAATTGATCTTAATGAGTTTCCGATTGAATTTTAAAGCTATATGCCACAACACTAAACATTCATTTTCTATTACATTCATAATCAAATTCATTCCTTGTAACATGAACAGTTGAAAATAAATGTCTGTTTCGTTTACCTTGTCATTAAACTAGACTATTGTTCAATATTTTATCAGAATCATTGTGTTAAGATCTGTGTTACTAAAAACAGTGTTTAATATGTTAAATAAAATTGGTTAGATAAAATTATTCATTCGGACAATTCTGTAAAAGATTATAAAAAATGTACCTTTATCTTAACTAAATGGTATCCTTTCACAAAAATTGAATAACATTTATAATTGATCAGGTTCCTGTTACACTCTAATACAACTTAAGATATAAAAATACAATATTATAAAAACGTATAAATATGTAGAAATTAATCATAAATATGACCATATTAACAAAATAACATTGTACTATAGATTAAATATAATAACTTTAAAAAGTTGACTGACCCTCATAGTTTTGCTCTTCTAAATTTGAGAGCACTATTAATACTTATACAATCATTAAGCCCTGGAAACCTTGAGGCATTTAATTTTAATTGCCAGAGTAATTCTTTATACTCAAGGGATGTTTCCCAATCTCCCCCTCTAATATTACTAACCACTTGTTCTAGCACTAAAAATTTTAAGGACATCTTTTTACAAGTTAATGAATGCTTAAAAAATGCATTTGTTTCTTTTTTGTTGTTAATTTCATAAAGGTGTTCGTAAACTCTTCTTTTCAGGGTTCTCTCCCTCTTACCAACATAGAAACTAAGACAGTGTTGACAGAATCCTAGATAAACAACACCTTTGGTGTTACAGTTGAAATGTCCTTGCGGGAATAAACTAATATTTCTAGATTTTAAATATATTCCTTTACTGTTAATCATATAACAACATTGTCTACAAGCATTACATTTGTAAGTGCCTTTGGCGAGTTGATTATTGTGTTGGTTGGTTAACAAGTCCCTTTTTAGCAGATCTTTCAAATTATTATTTCTTCTCCTTACAAATAGTGTTTTTGGGATAACTTTCTTTATATCATCATTCATAGACAAAATTGGCCAATACCTAGAAATGATCTTTTCTATATCAACACTGTTAGTGTTGTAAGTATATAAAAAGGCTTGGCCTTTTTTATTGTCATCAGTATGTTGAGTTGTCATATCTTGAACAAATGTTTTACCAAGCAAGGGGGAAAATTGTGTGGTTCTCTTGGAAAGAACTTCAGTAGCCAAGGAGTAAAATAAACTGACAGGATAACCTTTTTCCATAAACAATTCCCTAAGATGTTCTATTTCTCTTTGAAAAAGTGTGTCATTACTACAAATTCTTGAGGCCCTTATCAGCTGGCCTTTAATAATGCCCTTTTTTTGAAATAACGGTTGGCCACTATCAAAATGTAAAAAAACATATTTGAGTGGGTACTTTTTCTAAAGATACTTGATTCAAAACAATTTAATTCCATATTCTTTTCTAATTTCACATCCAGATAATGTAGATAATGTGGATTTATTGTGGATGCAAATTTTAAAAAGTCCATGGAAGAATTTATATGTTCCATAAAATTTTCAAATTCGTTTGTACTACCATTCCACAATATACAAATATCATCTAAGTATCTCTTATAGTGAACAATACACTGCACCCACTTAGGTGAAAAAATAAATTGGGACTCCCAATGATGTAACACAATGTTTGAATATGCCGACGCGCATGGCGTCCCCATGGCCACTCCCTTATTTTGTTTGTATATTCCACCATTAAAAATTATAAAATTGTTGTGGAGAATGACACTCATAAATTCAACTAATAAGCCTATAATATTTGCACTTAAGCCTGATGTTTTTGTAAGGATTGTGTTAAACCAATCAAGCCCAATATTGTGTGGAATGCTGGGGAAAAGGTCCACAATATCTATGGTAATCATGTATTGTGTATTTGTAAAGAATTAATTCTTAATACCACTCAAAAATTCCCAGGAATCTTTACAAAGGCAACTTATTGATGTTACCAACTTTTTGGTTGAAATATCTATACATTTCCCTAGTGGTTCTGTTATACCTTTTGCCCCAGCTACTATCGGCCTAAATTTTAAAGGTTGCAATCCTTTATGAACTTTTGGTATGCAAATATAATTGGCGTTAACGGTTTTTGAACCAAAAGATAATTAAACAATTTTTCATTCAAAAATCCTTGCATCAGTTGGTCTTCTAGCATAAATCTAATTTTGGCATAGGCTATATTCCGCTCATTAATTGACACCTCAGTGTATTTTTCAGTGTCGTACAGTAAATCATAAATATGGGCTTCATAATCATGTTTGTACATAAGTACAACCCCGCCTCCCTTGTCTGTTTTCATAGCTCTGATATCTTCATTCTTAAGAAATTGTATTAATTCGTGTAACTCTTCAGAAAAATTATTGTTATTAATTTTATTTACATTCTTCTCCTTTCTAAAATTTCTGAACTCAGTTTCCACCATTTCTTCAAAAATTCTAAGAGCTGGATGGAGGGGTGGGTTAAAAGTACTGGCCCTTTGAAAAAGGCAGTGTTCATTCTGATTGCCATTAAAATAGATACTCAAATTAAGTTGTCGCATGAATAATTTAAGATCTAAAATCGTTCTAGTAATATTAATAGGATAATATTAATCCAAAGGAAAATGCTTGAGAGACAAAGAAAAGTACAGAAGTTGACCAGAAGAATAGGGAGTACCTTGGAATTGAACCAGAATTTGGAGATGAGAGATGGAAATGAACAGAAAGATGAGCAACATGGAAATTGGTGAATAAATATGAGTTGGAAAAGCATCAGTTGCATTTGTGAAATGCAGCTGTATAAGAATATATGGAAGGAGTGGACTTTTGGTGACTTTGTGTTAAACCTGGTGGGAACTGAAACACATTTGCCTCACTTCAAGTCATTAATGTTTGGAAGAACTCTGAGGGGAGAGGAAGAATTCAGAAAATGGTAACTGTAAGTAAAACAATTTCTGTTCTTAATAGTATTTCTATGAATTTTTTTACAAAATAAATTGCATATTTTATAGTAAAGTATTTCTTGTATGTGATAACATTACTGAAGTAAACAGATGCCTTTCTTCTTCCTCCTCTTCTCTTTCTTTCTTCTGTTTGATATTAAATATAGGAATTACAGTGCAAAAACAGAAGAAAAGCTAGACAAAAACTTGTTTAAGTTAATAGGTTGCAATCTTGGGTTATTGAGGTGGGGGATGGGGTGTAAAAGTACAGACATCATAACATATATAGAGCTCATATATTTTACTTTGGTTTAGGTGAGTGTCTGGATTAAGACAAGCTGATAATAATACAAGAAAAGACAGAATACTGATTTCTTGAAGGTTAAAAGTCAATGCTTTTTTGAAAGCATGCAAGTTGTTTTCACATCTGCGGGGGGGGAATAAAAGTAAAGAAAAAAGAACAGACAACAATTAGTGGAAGCATGGGCAATAACATGCATCTTAGTATGGATAACCTCAATTCCAGGTTAATTAGGGCCTATGTTAGCAGCTGTTTGGCACAAATGTTCCTATTAGGAGGGTTAAACTTAATTTTATGAAGACATACATAGTTCTGTGTGTTTGCATTAAGTTAACAGGTTCTAGGGTTTCTTTTGAGGGTTTTCATTAAAACAAAAAGTCTTGTAAAATGTGACAAAGGTTCCAATTTTGATAAGAAAAAAATGTATAGGGATTAACCTGTCAGAAATTAAAGGGTGTGTGTATCACAAAGCTGGAAATAGATATTTAAAAAGGCTGCCATATATAATAGGTGGGAATAATGACTTCTTACCATAATGCCGACACTTTCCATATTATCTTGGAATCTAAATATTCTCACAGGCATGAACAAAAAAGAAAGAATAATTAATTATACTAAGGAAAGCAGAGCACAAATAGCAATGCTACAGGAAACAAAACTGGAAAGAACTGAGCATGTGATTTTGATAAAGAAAGGATTTCAGGATGGATATTCTGCAGAATATCAGAGACAAAGGAAAAGAAGAGTACTAATATTAATTGCTAGAGGAGCTCCAGTAGTAATAGAAGATGGGAAAAAGATAATAATGGCAGATTTGTGGTAGTAAGGAGCTACTGTTAAGGGAGGAAGATTAAGATGGCATGTATTTATATTCCACCTAAAACTGCCATTATGGAGCTTAAAAAGTGGGATAAATCAGCAGCTGTCATCAGGAAATATTACTTATAGGTGGGGGCTGGTGTATGATTTGCAACAATGAGCATGTATCTTGGGGGGCCTACACTGGAAAATATAACAAAGCAGGTAGATTTCTGAAGAAATTTATGAAAATATTTGGTATGAAAGATGTGACTTCAGTAGTAGGAATTTACATATTATTCAACAAGGTACAATAACTGGGCTAGACTAGATAGGAATTATATTTTATAGGAACATGTGTATTTAAATGAGAATTTTGATGCACATCCATAGTTATAGCTAGTGAGTAGAATAAAATGAAAGTGGAGTTTAAAAATAGGATAGAAATAAAAGAAAATGATATCTGGTTAAGAAGTAATAAAAAAACATATTTAGAGGGGCTGACAAAGATTAAAGTATTACAAAATATGGGAAATCTCACAGAACAAGAAAAGGTGCAATTGCAGAGTGCTAAAGAGAAAATAAGAGAATACCTGGATAATATGCATACATTTAGAATGACTGCTGTTAAGCAAATGTTGCTTGATAATAACTACACAGCATAAAAACTTTTGGTGCAGTGACTTAGGCAACAGAAAGTAGAAAGAGTTGCTGACAAACTTAGGGAGCCTATAACAAGAAAAATAACCAGAGATCCTGTAGAGATATTGATAGTTTGGAATTGTTTTGAAAATTTGTGTAAAGCAGAGAAGTGGAGAAATCAAGAAAAAGCACAAATGGAAATAGTTGTGGGAGACTTAAATATGCCAAGGTTAGAGGTAGATGAGGCTCAATTACTAACAGTTAAGATATGAAGAGATGAGGTAAAATGATGATGTATAACCAATCTACAGGAAAGTCTGCAGGAATAGATGGTATTCCAGAGGAAGTTTGGAAACTAGGAGGGAAGAAAGTGATAAAGGTCTAGACAGTCTGTTTAACAATATTTTAAAAGGAGGGGAGACACGAACATCGTGGAAAAAAATCTGTAATGGCTGTATTACCTAAAGATGGTAAATTCCCATCTGATCCTGCTTCATATAGGCCCATTTCAATTTTAAACCATTATTATAAAGTATTTATGTCTTTAATGGCTAAAAGACTGGTAAAGGTGATGCCAGAACTGATAGATATGGACCAATGTGTTTTGGTGGAGGAGAGAGAAACATTTGACAACCTTAATAGAACAATGATGATCCAGATGGAAGCAGAATATAAGAAAGCACCACTGTTGTTGGTGGGTCTTGATGCAGAGAAAGCATTTGACAGAGTAAGCTGGGATTTTATGAGTAGGGCAATGGAAGCATTTGCATTTGCTGATGCAATAATAAAGTTAGTTAGAAGGATATATGAGGGATCAGAGGCAAAAATCAAGGTGGGAGAGTTCCTCTTTCCCCTTTGTTATTTGCGTTATAATTAGATCCGTTGGCAAATAAAATGTGGAGCTTAGAAATTCAAGGATATAATTGGTGCTTTATTTGCAGATGATATTATTTTGTAGCTGATGGGACCAGAAAAGGACATCTCAGTGTTGTGGAACATTCTGACCATTCTAGATTTTTTCGGGATATAAAATTAACAAAGATAAAACAAAAGATATAGCTATAAACTATACCCGCAAATGAATTGGTTCAGCAAGCCCCATATTTATGGGGACATGATAAAATGAAGTATTTAGGAGTATGGATTAAAACAGATTCTGTTTTGGCAGCTAAGGATATGTGGGAAGAGACTAAACAGATGATAATACAAAAACTTAGAAACTGGAAGAAGATATAAGCAGCAAAATGTTTTTAGTCCCTTTAATTTTATACACAGGTCAGGCATATTTTTATCAACCAGCAGAGAAGTTGTGGGTAGTAATTAATAAAGAGTTGAAGGATTTTATTTGGGAGGAGAAGAAGGCAAGAGTCAAGCGGGATAACTCAATCCTCCCAATCGAATGAGGAGATTTAGGCTTACCTGACTTGAAGGGATATCTTAGAGCTACACAGTTGGGGCTCATGTGTATAACACAAGCAGAAAGTTACAATTTAAAGTGGAAAGGGATGATGTTGGAGCAAGGGGGTAATTCAAGAAACAAGGAAAGAATGGGATTTTGGATGCAGATCCTTTAGGAAAATAACAATACTCATATAGAATAGTATATTCATAAAGTAGCAGACAGTATACTAAGAACTAAACCAACACAGGAATGGAAAAAGGAGATCCTGCCAATAAGGATGACTGTAATTAGTGATACAGAGAATAGGCAAGAGGGGGATGGAATTTATTGGAGGAAGCTGGCAAAGGAACCAGGGTATTGGGAACAAATAATTAGAGAGGGTAAGGTAACAGAATGGAAAGAGGCTAAGCACACATTTGGATTGCAGGCTAGTGACTGCCATCCCTATCAGGGACTGATATTACAGTATAGAGAAAGAGAAAGGGATAGGGGAATCCTAAATGAAAGACTTAAACTGGTTGAGTTTTTAAATGGATCTAGAACAGGAGCTGCTTTTATAAAAGGGATAATTAGTAAGGCTTATACAATATTACACATTATCTATATGAATCATTATGAAGAGGTCAGAAAAGATTGGGAGAAGAGATTAGATACACAATTCACAAAGAAACAATGGGATGGCATATGTATGATTCCCAAATATGCAACAAAATGTAGATTAGGACTTTTGCCCGGAAGTGTTTGCATAGATATTTATATACTCCAAGCAGACTCCAAACAATTTTTCCTCAGGTAGATGTCAAATGTTGGAGTTATAATGGAGAAGGCAAGAACTGAACAATTTATATCATGTTTTGATTGTACAATAAATAACAATATATGGAATGTATGGTATAAGTGAACTTGTTAATATGGTTTGATCACTTTTATATAAAGATGTGACAACCCTCCACTGGACCAGTAATCAAGGAGCCTTAGTCCTCACCACTGGCAACAGTGGGGGATGTTCTCTGAGAGGATGACAGTTACACATGCAGTAATTCCAGATGCAGCTCTCTGCATCAAGTGCAATTTCTCTTAAGAGCACACAGAGACCACAGTCAGTCTGGGGCTGGTTTCTCCCTCTTTCTCCAGATCCCCCTTAAGACTCCTCACTGGCACAGCTATAGAGCTGAGTCCTTAGCCAGAGTTACAAGCCAAATCCCCCAACACTCTCTCTGTCAAACCAGTGCTTCATGTCCCTGCCCAATTAGCTGACACACACAGTCTCACATAGCCTTGCAGATTTGTTTTACATGCGCGCGCACACACACACACACACACACACACACACACACACACACACACACACACACATACACCTGGGAAAGGCTGGCATAGGTTTACTATCTATTACCCCTTCTGCCCAGACTATAAGGTAGTTACCACTGCCACTAGAACCCCTTATCAACTACTTTAAGGATCTTAACAAAGGGTGTCCAATTTTACTGTGTAATATTTATACTAATACAAATGGTAGTCTGACCAAGAGCAAGGCTATTAGGAAAATCTTTAAATACATTTAATAATAAAGAATAAAAGAACAAGACAATACTAAGTATATATTCACAATAACATCAGAGTTCAAAACCACAGGAAATAATTAAAATAATATTGCAGTACAAGCTCACACAAATAAAGAAAAACATCTAAACTAAGCTTTACTATATTCCTAACTGTATGTAAGAGAATTATACTATTCCCTAGAAACTTATTTCATTAGAGCAAGGCAGATGATGTGGTGAATGGTTATTGTCAAGTCCAAGACCGAATACAGAATGATCTGTCTCACTAAGAGACTTCTCAAATTAATATCTAAAATATTACTGCTGGCATAGCTTGCAGAATGACATCATTTCTAGCCATCTGACTTCTAGTTCCCAGGCCAAACCCCCCATTGCTGGAAGCTGGCAGCATTTAGCATGTAGCTGTAAAAACATACAGACAAGGCTTTTCCTCAGATCTTTGGCAGATGCTGGAAGTCATAAAAAATTGCATTCCTTTATTCTTCAAAAGTAGCAATTAGTTCACTAAAGGATAATACAGAAAGCTTCTTAGTACAGACCCTGCTTTTCTAACTGCATTGAAAACGTGAGAGATAGCCTTTTTATTGCGCAGCCTATAAAGTAATTTAATTTCAGCTATTTTTCTAAAGTTTGCTGGAATGAAGTTAACCCTCCAGCTTCCTCTGTTGAACTATACATTTAAACAGTTACAATAATGCATATACATTTCTGTTCTCTTCCAGTAGGGCACACTGTGAATACATTATAAGCACAAGCATTTTACAAAATACCTTTTCAACACAGACATCTGTACTGAGCAGTTTGATATACAAATGACATACAGTTCTAATACATTTGGAACACAACTATCTTATATAAATTATTTTGATATTCACCAATGACATATAATTATTTAAAAAATTCTAGCTAGCTGTGCTGGCAGTATCTCTCTTTGTCACCCCCCCCCCCCCTTTGAAGACTCAAGTTAGTTTTCAAGTGACTCTTGAGAAATGTTGCTTGAGAGGGATGAGCCTATCTGGGAATACATTACCCATTCCTTGTCTTGAGATTCCAGCTGCCATGGAATTGCTGACACCATTACACTGTCATATCATATGCCTGCAACCCTAGGCTCCACCATAGTAACTTGGGTAGCCATAGATCCCCCTCAGACTCCTCCTGCCTTCTACTGCAAATACTTTGCATCAGGGCTTCTCTATCATGGTAAGGTTTCATCATGTTAACATGGTACAATTTGTGCCCCTGCCTCCTGCCTAGCAGTTCTACCATGTACTTAACATCAATGACCTTCCTTACCACTTTAAAGGGTCCCTCCCAAGCTGCCTGCAGCTTATTTTGTCCAACAGGAATGAGAACCATAACCTGCTGCCTCCACAGCATACTCTCTAGCTCGAGCATTCCTGTCATACCAGACCTTTTTCTGCTGTTGAGCTTCTGCCATGTTCTCCTGGGCTAAGCCCATTTCTTCCGTGAGCCTTCTCCTAAGTTTTAGGACATATGTCACAACAGTCTTCTTGTGGGATTCACACTCACCCTCACACTCATCACATATCAGATCTAGAGGTCCCCTCACCCTTTTCCCATACAGCAGCTCAAATAGTGAAAAGCCTGTGGATTCCTGGGGTACCTCTCTGTAGGCAAACAACAGATGGGGCAAATAGTTGTCCCACTCCCTCTTAAACTGGTCTGGAAATGCCCATAGCATTGTCTTTAGTGTAGAGTTTAACCACGCCACAAGACCCTTTAGTCTGGGGATGATAGGGGTGGTATTTAGGTGCTTCACCCCACGGTGCTCCCACAGACAAGCCAGCAGGTCTGACATGATATTGGCACCTCAGTCAGTATTTCTTTTGGGAAACCTACCTGCTGCAAATCTCTAACAAAACATTTGCCACCTTTTCTGCCTTGATGGAGGACGGAGCCACTGCCTCAGGGTATCTGGTACCATAATCTACTACCACTAGGATATATTACTTTTCTGTGGAACATGGAGTACTCAGAGGCCCTACACTATCCATAGCTACCCTCTGAAATTGCTCCTCTATCATAGGCAAAGGCATCAAAGGAGCTTTGAACTTGCCTTCTGCCTTGCCTACTTTTTGGCACTGCTCACAGGTCCTGCAGTACCCTGTTACATCCCTGGAAATCCCAGGCAATAAAAGTTCTGCATAATACATCTCTTTGTATGCTTTATGCCCATATGACCTGCAAAGGGAATGTCATGGGCTATGGCTAGAAGTGCCAGATGATAGGCTCTGGACACTAAGAACTACTGTATTACCTCACCTTCTAGCCCTCACTCAGGGGTCCACTCTGTATACAGTAACCCTTTGTCCCAGTATACAGATTCTCCTTCTCCTTGACAATCAGGAACCTCTCTGGCTAACTCCCTCAAGCCTTGTAATGTAAGGTTTGAGAGCTGAGCCTGTCTCAACTCTCTCTTTGTAACCCTTCCCAGCTCCCCTTCCACAGGAAGTCTGGTATCCTCTGACAGCGTTGCCTCACTGTCATCCTGGGTACTACTACTCACCTCTGTCCTTGCAGTCACTCTGTCATAGGGAACATCAGTACCCACAAGCAGCTGTGGCTCACCTCCAGTCTCACTGCTACAGGATAGCTCCCTCCCTGAAGTAGCCACTTCACCAGTTCTGGCTTCAAGTATATGGTCTGTTTGGTTACCTCCCCCGGGTACCAGACACACATGCCTGTTTCCAAGCCTGATTGTGTGTAACTGCATGCACACAAGGTACTGCATTACTAGACTCGACTGACCGGGGATTACTTCCATGTCACTATTAGACAGAGGCACAGTAAACTAAACTCAAAGTCATTCCCTATTAGGACATCTGCAGGGATATCCTCAAACACACTTACTTGCTTACTTCCTTTTCCACCCTCCCAGTCAAGGGGAATCCTAGCCAAATGTATTTGGAATGGGGTCCCTCCTAAAGCTCTTACTGGACTCGACTGACCAAGCAAGTAGTGCTCCTCTTTAACCATCGCAGGCTTCACAATGGTTAGGTCCAAGGCTGTGTCTTTCTTAGCAGTGGCCTGTTTCCCATCTACTAAGATAGGATATAACCTCTTGTGGTAGTTTGGTACCCTATTGTCTGCATACAACTTACCACTGGTATTCTGTCATTCCCACTTGCTGGCTCTCCTACCTTTTGTTCCCCACCTTGCCTCCATGGACATCTAAATGCTACATGGCCCCACTGGTTACATTTAAAACATTTAACCCTTGATCCTGGCTGGGTACCTGAACTAGTGGCTTCCCCTGTTACTGGTGGATTCTGTTGGGGTAGTTTAGGCTACCTACCATGGGTTCCCTTAGACCCATATGCAGCACTGGGTATCTCTTTGCTGTGCAGTGATGCCCTGCTTGCTAGGTATAGGTCTCCCTTTTTCCCCAACTCATCTGCAGTGTTACATTCTCTATCTGCCAACCAGATTTTCATGTCCTCATGCAAAGTGCTAAGGGCTTGCTCCCTCACGAAAGGTCTGCCAGCCCTTCAAAAGTGGTGACCTGACACTAACTCACCCATCTATAAAAATAAGTGCTTTACTCAGCAATATATTCACACACACTCACCTGCATTGTGCCTATGCTCACAAAACTTTTTTTCTATAAGCTTCAGGTGTTAACTTAAATCACTCTAATAAACAAATTTTAACTATATTATAATTTAAGCAATCAGTATCAGACAATTTAGAAATAGCAGTTACAGCTTTACTATGGAGTAAGGGGATCATGAACCATACCCAGAGCCCTTGATCAACATTATGCTGTTTGCATACCCTTTCAAACATATGTATAAAACTATTAACATTATCACCCTCTGTAAATTGTGGAAGAAATTTACTGACCTTTATTGCTTCTGGGGTTCAGTTATTCCCTTGTTCATTACCTTCCTGACCCTGGCTAAGAGTCAGCATTTCCTTTTCATGTTGCCTCTGCCTCTCATTTTCTTTGGCTTCCAGATGTCTCAGTCTCTCTGCTGATTCTGCTTCGACCTCCAAACACCGCAGTCTATCTGATGATTCTATTTCCAAATGTTTGGCCTCCAGTTCAAGTCTGAGGCAAAGTTGAACTGTTCATTTTCTGAGAGTTGTACCTCCCCAAGGCCAGTCTGGTTTTCCTCCTGGTTGCTGGTCTGTGATGCAGCTGTGGTTTAAGGCTGCAATAATTTTTCCTTTAGTCAGGTTGGCATGCCCCCAGTCCTTTCGCTTGGCACATCTCAGCTAACTGGTTCCTTGTCAGCTTGCCATAATCCTCTGCTGGCATCCTTGCCTGCTCTCCCTGACTAACTAAGCTAACAAAAAATAAATAAAACTATTGTGATATGAAACTCTGAATGTTCACTGTGTGGCTGCTTGAGAGTACAAACACCTTCTTTAGTGACCACTGTTTACAGGCTACAGGAGTTCAATATCCATACCACTGAATCCCAATATGTGATGTGGTGATCCACCCACTGCTAGCCAAATGTGATGTGGCTATCCCATCACTGCCCACCAAATGTGATGATCCTCCACTGGACCAGTTATGAAGGAGGCTCAATCCTCACCACTGGCAACAGTGGGGGATGTTCACTGTGAAGATGACAGGTACACACACAGTATTTCCATTTGCAGCTCTCTGCATCAAATGCAGTTTCCCTTAGTAGTACATGGAGACCACAGTCAACATGGGGCTGGTTTATTTATTTATTTCAATTTGATGACCGGGGAGGTCCACTGGGCTCAGGAGCCCGTTTTCAGTGGAGGCCCGGGGAGAAAAGCTCTACACTACATAGTAAACATTAAGATACAACAAATTAAAATAAAATATTTAAAGATACAATTACATTAGAAATCAGAGACATGATGTATTACATTGGTTACATAGCATCTGAATCATGTGATGATATGAGTATTTCAGTGTTTACATAGTATCTGAGTCTTGTGATGGCAGTATAAGTCCAATTTAAGGGAGGGGAGAAAAGGGAAAATAGACTATTTACAATATTTACATTCATGCATTCATAATAACAGTGTTAGATTAAATAGCATCCAGGGTGAGCTAAGGTGTTTAGAAATAGGAGTTTAGAAATTCAAGTTGGAGTAGAGAATATAGTAGGCTAGGTGGGGAGAGTGCAATTGCACTTCTGGTTGGAGGAGAGGTAGGAATGGAGTTGAGATTTGAAGTTATCAAAGTTTTCTGTGGTTCTTAATGAAGGAGGGAGAGAATTCCATTTTTTGGCTAAGGAAAAAGACAGGAGAAGCTGTCCAGCAGGGCGGTTTGACTTGTAGAGAGTGATTAGGTTTAGGTGAGCAGATCTTAGTGGCCTGTGAGGTGTGTATGGTTGTAGGATGTTGGATAGTGCAGGACATTAAGTAGGATTAAATAATAGCCTGTGGGCAGTAGTAAGTTGGAGATAGTCTAGATAGTTGGGGAGTTCTAGCCAGTTTAGTAAGTGAAGGGAAGAGCAGTGATGGGAGGAGTATTTGGCTTTGATGGCAAATTTTGAAATTTTATTATAACAGCTTTCCATTTTGAAAGAGATGGAGGCAGATAAGTTGGTTAGTAGAGGAGCACCATACATTAGTGAGGGAAGTAAATAGGTAGTGGCGAGAGTTTGTCTTGTAGAAGGAGAGAGATAGTGGATGTTTCTGTATAGCAAGCCAAGTTTTTGATGTGTTCTCTTTATGTTTAGGTGAATATGGGTATCAAACTTTAGGTGTTCATCTATAGTTACCCCAAGTGGTTTGGTGAAGGGAACAACTTCTATGGTAGAATTGTTATGGCTGATAATTTGGAAAGAGTTTTTATCAAGAGGGGAGGATTTAGAAGGAGGGAATATTAATATTTTGGATTTGTTAGCATTTAGAGATAGGTGGTTTTGAAGCATCCAGTTCTCAGTGGTGGAGAAGGCAGTTTGAGTCTCAGGGAGGTTAGTGGCACAGCAGATTAAAGTAGAGTCATCTGCGTATTGTACGATTTTGGTATTTGGAATGGCAGAGTGGAAATCATTGATAAAGATGTTAAACAGCATTGGGCTAAGAATGGATCCTTGGGGAACCCCAGTGGGGGTGGGAAGGAAGTTTGAGGTGCCTTTTCTCCATTTTACAGCTTGAGATCTGTCAGATAGGTAACTTGAGAACCAGGATAGGGTATATGGGAAAGGTTAAGGTTAGAAAGGTGGCGTAGGAGATGAGTATGGGAGACTGTATCGAAAGCCTTGGAAAGATCTAGTAGAACTGTAGATACTATTTTTCCAGAGTCACAGGCATGGTTGACTATATCTAGGAATGAGAGAAGAGCAGTTATAGTGCTATGGCCAGGTCAGAAACCATGTTGGGTTTGAGAGATAAGTTGGCTTTTGGTTAGGAAAGACATGAGTTGGTTGTGAATGCATTTTTCCAGAATTTCTGAAATTGTGGAGAGGATGGCTATGGGGCGGAAGTTTGAGATATTATTATTTTTGCCACCTTTGTGGAGAGGATGAATAAAGGCTGCATACCACAGCTTGGGGACATAAGATTCCTGTATGGATATGTTGATTAGGATGCTAATGGAGAGGGCGATTCTATCTGCAGCAATTTTTAAGAAGTGAGATGGGTTTCTCACTCTTTCAACAGATCCCCAATAAGACTCCCCAATGGCACAGTTATAGAGGTGCATCCTGAGTCAGAGTTCCAAGCCAAGTCCTCCAACATTCTCTCTGTCCAACCAGTGCTTCATGTCTTTGCCCAAGTAGTTGACAAACACACTCTTGGAGATTTGTTTTGCACACACACACACACACACACACACACACACACACACACACACACACACACACACACACACACACACACACACACACACACACACACACACACACACACACACCTGGGAAAGGCTGGCACAGGTTTCCTAGCTATGCCCCTTCTGCCAGACCATAAGGTAGATACCACTGCCACCAGAACCCCTATTACTGTGTAATATTAATAGTAATACAAATGGTAGTTTGACCAAGAGCAAGGCTATTAGGAGTGGCCCACACAGTGTTACCAAATAATTATGCAGAAACTCTCAAAACTTAAATATCTCTACACAGATCAACCACAAAGAAAGGTTTAAATATATTTAATAATAAATTATGAAAGAAAAAGACAATACTAAATATATATTCACAGTGACATCAGAGTTCAAAACCACAGGAAATATTTAAAATAACATTGCAGTACAGGCTCACACAAATAAAGAAAATCATCTAAACTAAGCTTTACTATATAAAACAAACAACCAGTTGAAGATCCAAAAAATAGAACCTTATACCTCTAGCACCTTGGTCATGAGTCTTTACACAAGTAATAGACATATGGATGGTATACAGTCTTTATATCGTTTCTTGGGTGATAGTCCATTGACTAATTACATCATTGAACTTGTACATTTTTGCCTTGTGAATCATTTTTTTACATTCAGTAATGACATCTATCGACAAATGCAGGGTACGGCTGTGGGGGCACCTTTTGCCCCCCATGTATGCCAATCTATACATGGCCCTGTTTGAAGTTGACTATTTGTACAAACATAAATTTATGACTAAATATGTGATGTGTTATTATCGATACATAGATGATTTAATTTTTGTTTGTGAGGGTGTTCGACATGAAGTTACACAATTTGTGGCAGATTTACAACTTAATATGTACAATTTATCCTTTGATGGACTTCAATGTGGCAATGAAGTGGCATATTTAGATTTAATTTTGAAAGGTTTAGAGGATGGGGAAATATGTACTGTTGTACATCAGAAATTTTTGGACGGGGGACAATATTTATATGGCACTAGTTGCCATCTAGCACATTTACTTTATTCATTACCATATGGAGAGTTTTTAAGATTATCTTAAATGTGTAATAATGAGGAAGATCTTTTGGAGGAAATGCGAAGATCTATTAACATGTTTCAAATAGGGCATATGACCAAGATGTGGTAAATTAAGCCATTCTGAGGGTTTTGGAACCCATTAATAAATGACAACAAGGTATTAATAATAACAATCAGTTTCTTAATAATGTTACTAATGAAGTTAAAAAACAAATGTATTTTGTAATGACAATATTTTGAGTGAGACAATGTATGCTGCATTAAAGTATTATTGGCATTTGCTTTTTAAAGATGGAAAATTGGCAAGAATACTTAGAAGGCCTCTCTGTATGTCATATAAACATGGATGAAATCTTAAGGATATGCTAGTACATGGTACTTTTATTTCCTCGAGTTTTAATATTATTCAACAGCCTGTTATTACTGGTACTTTCCCTTTTAATAGTTGCACTGTTTGTACAAATGTAGTTCATTCTTTTAAATTTATTAATAATGTTAAATTCTCACCTAGGGGATTATTTTCATGTAATAGTAGTGGAGTTATATATGCTTTGAAATGCGCTTGTAACCTCTTCTACATTGCTGAAACTAAAAGAATGTTTAGAGTGAGGCTACTTGAGCACATTAGACATATCAAAAATCAAAGAGTGGACAAAATTGTGGCTATGAATTTCAAAGAGAAACATAACAGTGATTTCTTTTTACTTCAGGGTACTATTCTTGAATAAATTAGACTAAAGGCAGGAGAAAATTTTTCATTTAAAGAATATTTTCTTTTTAAAGAATCTATTTTTATCTTAAAATATAATATTTTAATACCCACAGGTTTGAAATATGATGTTAATTGGAAGTATTTAATTTAATTGTTTAATAGAATAATTGTGTAATTATATTGTATATATAAAAATGTGTGTTAAAATGCTTGTTACTCCTTGAAGGTTTCATGACCGAGGTGCCAGAGGAATAAAGTTCTATTTTTTGGATTTTTGGCCAGTTGTTTAGTTTACAATTTTCTTTTTCAGTGGTTATTATTAAGCTTTACTATATTCCTGACTGTATGTAAGAGAATTATACTATTCCCTAGTGACTTACTTCATTAGAGCAAAGTAGATGATGTGGTGAATGGTTCTTGTCAGGTCCAAGACCAAATACAGAATGATCTGTCTCACTAAGATACTTCTCAAATTAATATCTAAAATATTACTGCTGGGATAGCTTGCAGAATGACATAATTTCTAGTCATCTGACTTCTAGTTCCCAGGCCAAACCCCCCATTGCTAGAAGCTGGCAGCATTTAGCATCTACATGTAAAAATATGCAGACAAAGGCTTGTATTAAATACTTCTTAATCAGCCGTGGTGTTGCCTCTTTCATTGATATTTGGATTGCCACTGTTGTTCTTAAGAGGCACTTTATCCTGGACTGTTTTGTTTTTTGATTCTTAAACATCGGTTCTTACAGCCGCTGGGACATGGGTGAAAAAATGGGAGGTTTAAGCATAGATGCTATGAATTCCTATGAACACACAAGGAAAGAGTTTTCCTTCCAAATACTCATTCAAACTGAGAATAATCCACTCTTGAAGTTGACTACAACGGAATTAACCAAGGAAGGTAGAGAGAGAGTGAGTACAGTTCAGAATATGAATGTTATCCAATTTACAAGGAAATTAGATAAATGAACTAAACTTAAGAATACTCAGTGGCAGAGGCAACACATGGAGGCATGCCTTAGTCTCACGGTGGTGCCAAAAGGTCTAGGAGTATTGAAAATGCCCACGTTTGGCACAACCTATCCTGAATTATTAGCAAAATGGCAAAAGTTGAATTTGGACACCAGCTATGGCTACATTAAGCTATTGATTGAACAATATCAAATAATAGAAGGCATGTTAACAGCTGAAGTCACCTCTCTGCAAGAAGAATTAGATACATTTTTAACCCCAGTGGATATGAATACCTTTCTAAGTGAATTAACCACAAATTTAGCGATACTGGATAACAAATTGCTTCAGGATAAAAAGAAAAAACTGGAAAGGGACTTTAATGATTTCCGGAAGGGGAATGTGTTCTCCTGGCCTAGGGAGAACACTAGAAATGCTAATGTAACTGTACAACCTTCTATAAGTCATATTAATGACACACCCACTACTACTGCTCCCATGGTGACATTATCTGTTGGTAAATCACAACCAGAAGCTGTTGCTGAGCAGGAGAACTATAAAACGAATGGAGAGTGCTCTCTGCAGTTGGATAAGGGTTCTGTTTGTTCAACAAAATTACCTATATTGACTTTGATGGATGTTAGAAGGAAAGAAAGACCGGTGGCGACCACCACTTCTACATCCTTCACAGCACATGGTTCATCTGATGATAATGCATTCTGCCCTTTTCCGCTACCAATACGGCAGATCGACAGGCAAACATGGACACCGCAGAGCAGGATGAAGAAGTGGAAAACATCAGAAGAGAGACACGAATTTCAAAAGAAAGTGCTCCGACCTGTTCATTGGATCTCATAATTAATATTTCCAGGTATGAATTAACTGAAAGTGAGAGGTCATTATTGAATAAAGGCCTCTTGTTTATACCTTCACGGAATACAGATGTGATTGACATTATGGTAGATATTAAGATGTTCACAAGGAATGTTGGTTTGAAAATGTTGTTTGATCAATCTAATACTGACACTAGGGATATCTTTAAGAAATCCTCTATATTCATACCACGGACACATCCGTTATTGGATGGGTTTGAAAAAGCATGTGAACATGATTTGATACAAACTTTTACAAGTCAAGGCAAAGTTAAACCAGATTTTTATAATTTAAGTATTGGTGAGAATGAAGCTGTAAGAAAACTACAGAACAACAATGACATTGTGATTAGACAGGCCGATAAGGGCAGTGCTGTTGTTATTTTAGACCATGATATGTATGCTATGAAGATAAGAGTTGTTGCTAGCTGATAATGAGACACATCAGATTTTAAATGTAACACAGGTACATAGAATTATTAAAGGTGTTTATAGTGAATTATATGATTTACTTTTATGTAACATGATAGATATAAATTTATATAAATATTTTTTGGTGGAGAAACCGGTAATCCCTATTTTTAGGGGATTACCAAAAGGGCATAAGGTTTTGTTAGACCCCTCCCCATGAGACCGAATGTATCAGGAGGGGGCTGACTTACTGAGCCTATATTTATTTATTTGGAAAAACATCTTAGGCCAGTGGTTGACAAAGTAGAATCTGTTATTAAAGACACTCAACATTTTTTTGAGACTTATGCAGATTATGTCTCCACTGAAAATGATATCACCAGAGATTTATTAGTTACTTTGGATGTGGTCTCCTTATTTACCTCTATACTCAATACTACTGGAATGGAGTATGTACGATTATTACTGATAGAAAAGGGGGTCCCCAGAGAACTTATTATGAGATGCATGATGTTACTTGATATAGTATTGAATAACAATGTTTTTACATATGATAGAGAATATTACTTGCAAACAAAAGGAGTTGCCATGGGGACCCCATGCGCCAACTCCTACACAAATTTGGTTTTGGCATATTGGGAGGGGACTTGTACATTGAGGAACACACCTTTCAGTGATTGTATAAAATATTATAAACGTTTTGTTGACAATATTTTCCTTGTATGGAGAGGAAAAAAAACTAGATGACTTTGTAACATACATAAATGGCATGACTGATTTTCTATTATTTAAGAGTAATAGTTCTTTGGAACATATAGAGTTTCTAGATGTATGATTAACTAAGGTGGACAACGAAGTACATACTGATATGTACAGGAAAACCTGTTGGAAAAATAGTTTGCTACACCGTAACAGCATGCATCCTAGACATATTTATCCCAATATAATACAGAGTCAAGCGCTAAGAATATCAAGACTAACTAGCCATAACGATGCTTTTCAAGAGAGAGACAGAAGATCTTAGCTAATGATTTTCTACTGAGAGGATATCATCAAGACGAAGTAGAGAGATTATTAAATGAAAACACCACACAAAGGGCAGGGAAAGGCAAGCCGTTCTTTCATAAAAATAGGTCTAATAAGGAGGTGGTCATGAAAAATGGGACAAGACCTAAGGATACTAGAGTGGTTATTCTTTTTACCAATAATAATTTAAAGATTAAGGAAGTAATCAATAATAATTGGAAGTTGTTGACCACAGATGATAGGATATCTGAATTGGTAGGCATTAGGCCCAGTTTTACCTTTAAAAATACCAAATCATTAAAAAGATTATGTTATGAAGACAACAAAAAGATGGAGATACATTCCCATAGACAGGGGACTTTCTCCTGCAGGCATTGTAACCAATGTGTATATATATGGCTGGTGACAACAAATTTGTGCATCCAGATACTGGACATGAGTATGTATTTAGACACTATGCTAACTGCAGGACAAGGGATTTGGTATATCTAGCACAGTGTCAGGTATGTAAATCTTTCTATGTGGGTAAGACCAACAGAACCCTTGGTGAACATGTCAAAGAACACATCTATGCCTATAAATAAAGAAGACAAGGGTAAAGCATTGGCCAGACGCATTATGAATCATGGCACGAGACAAAATTTCAAGTTTAGGGTATTAGAACTAGTCAAGAAAACAGGCAGACTAGGAGATGTTAAGAATTATACAGAAGAACAGGAAAATAGATGGATAATGCGACTACAAGCACATATAGCACATGGTCTAAATGACAAGATAACACTTAAACCCTTTCTAGCAGCTCGTTCTTTTGCACATTAGGTGTTTTAGTATTTCAAAATTTTGATAATAGATAGGTTAAGATAGATTTAATGACAGAACATGAGTTTTTTAGGCATATAATTCTGTTTTATTTATTAGGAACTACGACTATTTCATCATTATACTGAATTTATATGTTTTTGTAGTCAACTGTGATAGGTTTTCATTATTATATTTTTTAAAAGTTTTTTTTTTTATATATATCGTATACATTTTAAACGTATTCTGAAGGATATGTATAAATTATGGAAGTTTTAGCTTATTGCTATGCATGGTCCTAATTAATTTAGTGATGTCATGATTATGTTTCACATTTAATTGGAAGGTATAGGGGTAATGATGTTATTTAAACTAGGTGGATGATTATTGTTTTATCAAAGTCTGAACAAACGTTCTTTGCAATGTGAAAGTGCTTACTGTGTTTTATTCGGTGTTTTGGTGTATTAAATATTTCTTAATTAGCCATGGTGTTGCCTCGTTTGTTGATATTTGGATTGCCACTGTTGTTCTTAAGAGGCACTTTATCCTGGACTGTTTTGTTTTTTGATTCGATTTCTTGGATCTTCAGTCAGTTGTTTAGTTTACAATTTTGTTTTTCAGTGGTTATTATTAAGCTTTACTATGTAGCTGTGGTGGTGCAGCGGTTAGCATCGTCGCCTCACAGCAAGAGGTTCTCCAGTTCGATTCTCAGCTGGAACGCCTTCTGTGTGGAGTCTGCATGTCCTCCCTGCAGTTGAGTGATGTTAAAGACATGCAGGTAGGTGCGAGCGTGAATGGGCATGCCTTTATTGAAGGTTGGGCGTCGGGCTGGCAACTTGGCATCGTAAAAATCCACTGCCAATCAAGAGCGGACCTGAGTTCCGCTGTGGCGACCCCTAACTGGGAAAAGCCAAAAGTCATTATTAAGCTTTACTATATTCCTGACTGTATGTAAGAGAATTATACTATTCCCTAGTGACTTACTTCATTAGAGCAAAGCAGATGATGTGGTGAATAGTTCTTGTCAGGTCCAAGAACAAATACAGAATGCTCTGTCTCACTAAGAGACTTCTCAAATTAATATCTAAAATGTTACTGCTGGGATAGCTTGCAGAATGACATCATTTCTAGTCATCTGACTTCTAGTTCCCAGGCCAAAACCCCCATTGCTAGAAGCTGGCAGCATTTAGCATCTATATGTAAAAATATGCCGACAAAGGCTTTTCATCAGATCTTTGGCAGATGCTGGAAGTCATAAAACAATTGCATTCCTTCATGCTTCAAAAGTAGCAATTAGTTCACTCCAAAGACAGTACAGAAAGTTTCTTAGTACATACTCTGTGTCTCTAGCTGCATTGAAAGCATGAGAGACAGCCTCTTTATTGCATAGCCTATAAAGTAATTTAATTTCAGCTATTTTTCTAAAGTTTGCTGGACTGAAGTTAACCCTCCAGTTTCCTCTGTTGACATACACATTTAAACAGTTAGAATAGTGCATGTACATTTTTGTTCTCTTTCAGTAGGGTACACTGTGGATACATTTTAAGAACAAGCACCTTACAAAATACCTTTTCAACACAAACATCTGTATAGAGCAGTTTGATATGTACAGGACATACAGTTCTACTACATTTGTAACACAAGCATCTTATATAAATCATTTTGATATTCACCAATGACATATAATTATTTACAAAATTCCAGCTAGCTGTGCTGGCAGTATCTACTTTCATCACAAAAAGTAAGTTTGCTGATGTCACAATTGATAATTCAGTAAAGATGTTTAAGAAAAAAGCTAGAATCCGAGGGGCTGCAGGCAACTGGCACAGGAATATCAGGTGTAGTGTGTGACAAATTCAAATAATCTGGAAAGTAAGGTATACAAAACAGTGATGCAACCAGTACTATTGCATGGTACAGAAACCTGGTCAGTGGAGCAAAGCCGTTGAGGAAGCTAAAGGTGATGGAGATTAAGTGCCTGAGATGAGTGGTAGGATGCACACTGTGGGACAGATGAAATGATGACATCAGAGCAGAAATCAAAGTAGTTCTAGTTGCAATGAAGGACAAAGAGAACTGATTACAATGGTTCTGGCACATGTGCAGGAAAGGAGAAGATGATCTTGTGAAGGGGATTTGGGAGAGCCAGGAAGAAGGCAAGAGGAAACAAGAACATCCAACAAGGGGATGGATGGATTGCATGAGACACCTTTGACAGGCAGGCAGGCATGATTGTCAAGGAAGGCAGGAGAATGGCAACAAATTTGGGGGGTACACAGTTGATGTGACACCATGACCCCATGTAGAAAAATGGGGGGTAGGGGGTTGATGATGATGATGCTGTCTTCTGCAATACTTCTTACACCAATACAATTGTTCTGTATCTAAACAGTGAAGACCATTGAATTTTCAGTGTATCGCAGGAGTCATACTAAAACATGTCACAAACCTACACACAAAATAAATGTACATGTATTACTCACTTTCCTTATTGTATTTTTCTTGACCTGTGGAGCTGGCACTCTATTTTGTATTACTTTTCATTTGCTTACCTCAGTGGATCATTTGCAGGCACAGTGACACAATGGATATATGCAATAATGTTCAGCATTCCTTAGCCTAGCATTTCTGACTGTAGGGGACTGATAGCCTAATAGATTCACGTATAGATTATCAGGGTATAACCAGATTCTAAACAGTTTATTATCAACAGCAGTAGAGATTTCAAATGGGGTAGTTTTAATTAGACTTACATTTCATATTCTATTCTGTCATAAATAAAACATAAACAAACAGATAATGGATTTTTCAGCTTTCACATCCAGGGAAATCAGGTTAGTTGATTACATTTGGCTGTTTAATTTTGCAAATGGCTAAGTGAATTATCTGTGAGATACAGAGGTGAGAATTCATACAGAATAGGACTGCAGCACAACTCACCTTGCACCAATGTGTTGAGTTGTGCTGTGGTGTCATTTAATGATTCATAGTCATACAGACGTACATTTCCTCTAGGAAAACATTTCATTATCCAGGAGTCTGCCTGAATATGAATCACTATGAATCTACTTAGTAGCTGATGCAATGGAGTGCCCTACATCCTAAGAAGATTGCACATGGGCAGTCACCACCCCCAAGGCACAGAGAACGAGAGAGAGAGAGAGAGAGAGAACAACTTTGTCCATTGGCAATCTGTGCACAATAAAATAGCTCCACTTTACTTCACTTTCCATAGATTCTCATCACTTAACTGCATAGGTGAGCACTTAGAACATTGGAACCTCTGACATGTACATAACTTGCATAGTACAATCATAGGTTCATAGGTTCATAGGTTGGTACTAGGCTATAGGCCCTAGGGCCTATGCAAGCCTAGCCATAACAATTCCCTGGACATTTCTTCCCACAATATTTACTTCTCTGGGCCCCTGTCTAGCAGGGTGACTGACATGATCCCCGGGGTGAATTTCCTATCTCCCATCCAATCATCAAGGTTCCTTTTGAAGAGGGCCAATGAGGCACTCTGCTTGACATGTATGGGCAGTCTATTCCAGAGTATGGGGAATCTCTGGGTCAGGAACCTATCCCTCCAGCATGCTTTTTTCATTGTGATGACAATGTTTAGATCCCTGGAGCATGTGGCTCTGAGGGATTGGGATTTCTTTAAGTGGAGCATGTCCAACAGCTCAAGGTTTGACATGGCCTTGTATGTTAAGCAGAGATCGCCTCTGTCTAGACGATATGCCACAGAGTATAGATGGAGTTTTTTTAGTCGGTCAGCATATGGCATCTGCTTTAGGCCTGTGATTCTTTTAGTGAGGTATTTCTGTGGCCTTTCCAGCTGTTGCAGATGTCTTGTGAGGTACATACCAAACTGGGCATTATACTCTATAATGAGTCTAATGAGGGATGAGTACAGTGGGACAATGACCTCCTTTTTTCTGGATGAAAAGCCCTTAGTGATGAGGTGTGCTACATAGAAGGATTTCCTGACTGTTGTGGCGATGTGGTTATCGAAAGTGAGACCACTATCCACCTGTGTCCCTAAGTCTCTCATCACACTTTCGATGTTTAGCATCCTGCCACCAATCTTCTATGAATCCCATACTTTACAAGTTTCCTACCAAGACAGTGAACTTTGAAGCACATTTACACAGACCCTGCCCATCAAGTACCGCATTTACATGCAGAGCTATAAAACTTGCTGCCTAGAATCCCACAGCAGTGTTTATAAGTAAAGAGGTATGGAATCGATGAATCAGGACTGTCTTGTAAAACATGCAAGTTAGCATAAGCTGGCCAGCATACTTTGCAACCAGTCTATGATTATGGGCCATTGTTTCTGGCACTAGGGTCCCTGCTTAAGAAAGGCCAGAAAATTCTAGTTTTTTAATATCCCACTTTTTTTTCTCCATCCATCTGTGATAGACCACAGTGTTTTTCTGGCTCCAAAATAGTTGTTTGACTGTTTAGGGAAAGGCAAAACAAATCTAGTTTTCCCACCCACTTGAATGTTAGTGCCTGACAAACTTTCCTCCATGTATCACTGCTGCACACTTGGGTGTGGGAAACATCAGTCTAGGTATTTCAGCAGTTTTGTCAAAAATTGTATACCTGGTTGGCTGACAGAGGTCAGTGTATGGAAGAATCTATAATTTTACAGCAAGTTGTAGCATATGCCTCTGAGGTATTATTAGGGGACTTCTACGACATAAACACTTCATTTTTAACAGTTGTCTTTATTCTCAGTGGCATTCAAACTGTTCATCCCAGTGCTGGCCTAGCCACTTTCAGAGTTTTTTGTAGCATTGTTTACTCATACTTTAGTGTTAACAGACACATCTTAATTTGACAAAGTTTCAGGTATTGTGTTTAACTGTGGCTGTATCGATATTTACTTGTGTCTTCCTACATGTAGGTTGTTCTAAGTTCCTCATCCTGCAGTAAAAGGTCCGGCATTGTTTGAAGGCTGAAAAGAAAAGAAAAAAATGGCTGAAAGGACTATCATGTCTACAGGAAATCATCTTCTCTCCAGGATTCTGCCTTCTTGCTATCTGCAAACCTGCACTCACTATAAGTATATAGTATAATGTCAAAACCAAGACGTTCTGTACTGTTACCATAGGTGTCTTCTGTACCCCAGTTCTTCTGTTGTGATTGCTTGAAAGTTTCTGCATTGTTTTGGCTTTGCTGGTAGATCTGTCTCTGGCTTTCCTGTAATTTTGGATACAGTCAAGTGCAGATGATGATCTTTAAGATTAATTCCACACATACCTCAATTTCCTTTGTTCTTTCAACAATTGTTTTCACTTTTTTTTTCAATTTCTCCAAGCCTCTTGGGTTTCTAATACCATGATGGGAATGGATCACATTCCTAAGTCAAAGCATGATTAAAGTTCATGAAATTAATATTGGTTCAATCTCTGATGTCAGCCAGAAGTGCTCTTCACAGCACCTGCAATGTGCCCAGTAATGACTCCTTCTGCAATCCGTATGGAATTACATGTATTGGTAACATATCTAAATACGATTGTAGATTCTTTTTTATAAGACACGATGCCCCTACTACTGTTGGAAATGTCCGGGTATCTTTCTTCCACATTGCTCTTGTTTCTGCCTGCAAATCCTGATATTTTATGACTTTGTGTCTCTCTGTATGCAAGACACTGTAGTCACCGGGTGTAGCAAATTCATTGATCAATGCTACTTTTGTCTTCTTTTATTGGACCACTATATCTGGTTTTCTAGCATCTGTCTTTTGAACTGTTGGTAATAGGTGATTCCATGTGATGTAGACCATCATTTTCTATGATGCTTTGTGGCTCATGTTTCCAGTGTTTTTCATCCACTTTAATACCATAATGTTTGCACAATCCCCAGTGCAACAGTCTTGTCACATATGATCATAAGATCATAGGAGGTTACTAGGCTAATGGCCCTGGGACCTTTACAGGCCTTGCCAAGAGTTTGTCCCCAAAAAGAAACCTCAGTCAGCACATGTCGCCTCTGTCAATGATGGACACAGGTGGAACTCCTGGGATAAACTTGTGGTTTCCCATCCATTCATTAAGGTTGCACTTGAAGAAGGTTAACGAGGTACTCTATTTGACATGTATGGGAAGTGTATTCCAGAGATGGGGCAGCCTCTGGGAGACAAAGCTGTCTCCCAGAGGCTGCCCCATCTGGGAGACAAAGCTGTCTCTCCAGTAGGTTTTCTTGATGTTGCATATTAGATTCAAGCCTTTTCAAGTGGGTAGTGAATGAAGAGTTAGACTTGCAGATATGGAGCGTCTTTAGTAGGGCAGGGTCCGAGATTGCCTTGTAGGTGATACACAGATCACCTCTGAGCAATCTGTATGATACTGAGTACAGTGATAGTGATTTGAACCTGTCCAGATAGGACACATGTTGGAGGCCATGGATTCTCTTTGTGAGGTATTTCTGTGGCCTTTCCAGTTGGTGCAGATGTTTGGAAAGGTACATACCAAATGGGGCATTATACTCAATTGCTGGTCTAATGAGGGAGGAATATAGAGAGGTTTTTCTGGAAACAATCCCTTTACTTATAAAATTAATCAAGTAAAAGGCTGGGCGAATGTGACATTGTTGTCAACCTGAGTATCCAGGTCTCTCACCAGAGGTTGTGTGCTTAGGGGGTTGCCATTGATGTGGTAATCAGTAGGGATTGTATGTTTTTGCTGAATGGTATGATGATACACTTTTTTTGCATTTAAACTGAGGCCATGACTTTTGCACCAGTCTTGCTGCGAGACCCTCTTGCAGTATGTTAACATCATTTGGTGAGTCAATGACAGCACCCAACTTACAGTCATCCACAAACTTGGTCAGCCTTTTGTCTTTGCCTGGACCTCTGATAAGTAGATACCAAATAGTAGGGGTCCCAGGACAGATCCCTGGGGAACTCCACTAGTGATAGGTCTGTTGTCAGAGGTGGAGGCACCAGTTTTGACCTTGAGTGTCCTGTCGGTGAGCCAGTTGGCCACCCACCTGATGAGATATGGATTTACGCCAATTTGTGTTAGCTTTTCAATGATATCTGAGTGGGGGATTGTGTCAAAGGCCTTGGCCAAGTCAAGGTAAGCTATATATACTAACTTTCCCTTATCCAGGGCCTTGGTGACAGTCTCAGAGAAGTCAACCAAGTTCAACAGGTAATATCTGCCCTTAACGTATCCGAACTGGGTGGGGTCAAGTGCTTGGAGATTGCCTATGTCCTTGTTTATGAGGTCCATAATAATACACTCAATGGCTTTACAGATCAGACTTGTCAAGCTAATGGGGCAATAGTTTCCAGGGTCAGTAGTGGCACCACCTTTGTGCAAGGGGATGACAATGGCATTTCTCCACTCTGCTGGAATGTAACCTGTACTTAGGATGTAGTTGAATAGGGGGCTCAATGGTGAAGCTAGATCTTGCTGGAGATGGTGCAGAATACAGCCTGGGACACTATTAGGTCCCATGGAAGCTGTGTTCTTTACCTTGGACAGGGCCTTTAACACTTGATCTACAGAGATGTGAGGTGCAGGGCAAGTTTCAGGGATGTGGAAAAGGGCCTTTGGGGGGAACAGGGGGTTTAAGCTTACACTGAACCTATCTGCTAAAAGGTTGGCTAAATCAACAGGATCAGTGTAAGTGATACTTATAAGTACTAATTTGGAACAACCCTGGGCTTTGCCATACATGTTCCTGATGTAATTGAAGAAGGATTTGTGGTTTCCCTTTGTTTTTGAGGCTAGTTTCAATTCATAATTGGCTTTGGAGGTTTTCATTAGTGATCTAATTTGCTTGTTGAGGCTAAGGAGGGAGTTTTCCTATTTGGAATTTGTTCCTTTTTGCCCTTGGACAGCAATTTCTTCCCTTTGTTGTAAAGCCTCTTGACAGAGGATGTCTACTGACAGGTTTGTGTTTCCTTGTTTATTATGCCTTTCAGTATACAGTCCATCTGCCATTAGTACATCACAACCAGCAACAAGGTGTGTGACTGTTTCCAGTTCTGTTTTACACAACCTACATTTGTCTATTTCTCACACTTGCTCAATAGACTTTATAAATTAAAGTGCACATAGCCTACTATCTTGGGCAGCCAATATTAACCTTTCATCTTTTGGTTTGAATCCTCCTCTCCTTAACCATTCCTGCATTCAATCCTGATCAATATGGGTTTCTTCCGGGCGTTTTCTATACTTGTAACTATATTATGCATTTTCCACATTTCTTGCTTTGTCATCTGATCCTTCACCTTATATTCTTTCTTTTGTTTTTTGGTACATTCAATTGCTCCCTGATTTTTATCTGCTTCTGGTTTGATTTCCATTCCCACTTGAAGATGATATGCTTCTGCTAGACTAAGCAGGGAAGTCGTCTTAGATTTATTTTCCTCATGTTTCAAAACTTTCACTACATTTGGGTTGTGTGAGTTCAGCAGATATGTGTGCAGTCCCACGATTGCATATCTATACATGTAATCAATTTCAAGGAGGCCCGTACCTCCTTCAGAATGTGGAATATATAATCTTGGTATGCACTGATTTTTATAAATCATTTGATGAGCATGACGCATCCTTTTTGTTTTCTTAACTAATCTATCCAACACCTTTTGAGGCCAGTCAATCACTCCAAAACTGTAAGTTAGGACAGGAATAGCAAATTGGTTTGTAGCTTGAATTTTGCTCCTAGATGTCAACGCTGTTTTCAGAATTAATTTAAGTTTTCTAAAATATTCCTTACTAAGTTTTATTCGCATTTGTTCATGTTTTATTGTTGATCCTTCATCATTTCCCAAATATTTATACACTCCCTCTTGCTCAAGTTCTTTTATATCACATTCCTGACCCAAACTGATTTTTTTTGGTGCTGTAGCTTTCCTGTTTTAATAGTTGCTTTTGCACATTTATCAAGACCAAAAGGCATTCTTATATCATCTGAAAAAGTTTTGACTACTTACAGTTGTGCTTTCAGTTACTCATCTGATGAGCTATACAGTTTTAAATCACTGATGAAGAGAAGATGAGAAGCTTTTACACTTTGTTGTTTTCTAGGAGTCAAATTATAGCCATGGTCTAATCTGTTAAGTAGACAGCTTAATGAGTTAAGGGTAAGATATAATAGCAGCGGTGACAGAGAGCCACCCTGGAATATCCTCCTTTGAATTTTTATCCCTGGAATAATAATTTTCCCTTTATCATGGCTTAATTACAAAGTGGTTAGCCCCTGTTTCATGGTCACTGTAATGTAATCACCTATAATGCCTCACCAGTGGAAGAGAAGGATAAAGGACTGACTATGACCCAGGTGACCCAAACTCAATTAGTGACTCGGGTACTTGGAGCAAGCAGGAAGGATGGGTGTAGGGTTGTGGCTAGTCTATGCCACTGCTGCATGACATGATCTCTGCTGGAGGGCAGGGAAGTGGGTCACATGGTGGAAGTCAGTGGGGGAACAAAGCAGCTGTAGCCACAGTAGCGCTTTATAGCTACATGCAGGGAGCATGACACAAACTGTTAGAAGGATATATGTATTCCCTAAGGTGATGTAGGTGGTCACATCACCACCCAAGGAAAAGATGTTAGGGTCTTTCAGACAAAATCAGAATTACCAGCTGGAGAAAGTTCTGTAGCATATTCTCATGCAAGGCAGCCTGGACAGTGAATGTTTTTGTTCTATACCATAACAGGGAGCCTCACATTCCATCCCTTTCCTTACAGGGATACACGAAAAGGTAAGAAAAAATAAAGGTTACTTCTGATAGCTTGTCTCTCTCCAAGACATCTATGGTTATCTCAGCTTCAGCGAGTACAGGTGAGCACAGAGAGATGATTAAAAAAGTTTTGTCCCCTTCAACACTAACAGTTTACAACAGAATGGGTTACTAGTCCACTCAGATCTAAGGTCTTTTTGTACATTATCAGCTTATAGCCTTCAGGGACCTCTACATTAAGGAAGACCTGCTGGACAGTATTAGCTTGTATCCTTTGGTGACCTCTTCTCTAGGGAATGCCTGCTGGATGGTGTCAGCCTGTTTCCTTCAGGACCTCTTCTCTAAAGAAGGCCTGCACATTCAGCAAGTGGCCAGGAAGCCAAGTATCAGGAAATCTTATCTAAGTAGGAAAGATTCTCTTTTTCACATGATTCTAAGAGCATCCTACGTGTTACCACTACAGAAACAATTATCCTTGAATATTTAGCTCACCTCTTCTACACCTTTTTATCTTATACATCAACAAAGATGCATTTAGCATCTGTTGCAATTTGTCTACCCATGGATATACCCTTGCTTGCCCAGATATACCCTTGCTTGCCCAGTCTTCAGTCTGGCCAAGTCCTTTCTCACCTTTACTACACAAGTATGTACATAAACAATGTACTTAACTTTTCATCAAGGAAACAGCAAACTACTTATAGCCTTCACACGTGATCATGTATAAAGATATTGAAAAGGTCTGACCCGAGTACTCTCCAGGTCTATGTCATATCATCAAAGGATGACATTGCCAAATGGCATTTCATCGGAAATGCCATTCATTGACTTCCCCTCATGGGTGGGACTGCACCCCCCACACACACACCCCACGCTAATTATATATACCAACTCTGAGACTGCACTGTAGTGGAGAAAGGGCAAATTTTCTCATGCCTACCATAATGTGATCTCAGTCAGAATGGTTTGATGAATGGCATGTTCGATAAAATGACTTTCAAAATGCTGTCTGATGATTTCATACTTCGATGATATGGCATAGACTCATATTCCCCAGTTTTTACACAGATATAGCTAAGGTGGGACAAAGGGGGCAACCACCCTGGGTCCATGGTGTTAGGTGGTGCAGTCAGGAGATACCAGTCAATCAGTAGTGCATTACTAGCATTCATTTCCATACCAGTTTTTCTGAATGGTGGTAAAGAAATGAATGGCTATACTGCTTTTGTGGTGAAGACAGCAGCATGCACAATATAAGTTGTAGCTTGCTACACTTTTTAAAAAGGAGAAATAGTTTATTTTTGTACAGAAACAGGACTTTCTTTGCTCCTGAGGTGAGGAGCACCAGATCAGGGGAACGGGCCTTTTTTTGCACTTTTACACAGAGCTGAGGTACAGCAGATTGGGGGATGGCAGTGGGTGCTAGATGAGAGAGCTATGGCTCTGAGCTGTTGTAAATATTTTGGCTGCTTGACCTCCATTTTAGTGTCTAGCTAATGCTTTATATGTGCTACTACCACAGGCCCCACTCTCTTCTGAATTGTTTACTAGCCTTTTCTGTGGTACAGTGTTGAATGCCTTGACAAAGTTGACTACACTCACTGCTCCTTTCTAATCTAAAACCTAGGATACTCAAACAATATTGTTTTTTGTTGCAGACCACACATGAAAATGATGAGAGGCTTTTTTTTTTCATTTTCCAAAAATGTCTTTATTCATGGTAGAAAAATTAAGAAATACCATGTTAGTCCACTATTAGAAAGCACAGACACTGAAACACAGACATGATGCAATATATTTTATTAGTCTATCATAGATTTTACAATTACTTGATCTTTCAGGTTTGCAGAAGTGTTTCATCAGGAGTCATTCATGGGTTACATTCCATATAACTTTTGTTAAAAAAATAAATCCGTCACACAGCTTGTGGTAACGGAGCCCTAGTCAGCCTTATGGGAAGTTAGTTAACATAACCTGAAATTATAATTTTATACTTCTTCCCTAATTAAGCGATTACCAATTAAAATACTTTTTAAAGAGACATTACAAAGAATACAGAACACACCATTATTTAATGCAATTCTATGCACCTAGTTCTATCCACTCTTATGTCTTCTAACTCAGACATCCAGAAATAATGAATCCCTAACCAGAAAATGTTTTGTTTTATTATTTGCGCCCATACTAATTAGTTGTTTATACTCCCTGGTATTAAAATAAACACAGTTTCCTTTATTTCACAAACTTTAATTACGACAACAGAGGAGCTACATGGATAAAGATTAGTTTTATTATTAGGAGGGTCTCAATACATGTCTACTACTCAGGACATTTATGCATCTGTATAATTCCTTTGTCGCCATATTTACTTATGCATTGTCAGTTACCTGTTCCTGTTTATTGCATTGTAATATGCCTTGTTATAAAGGCATGTAAATAAACTTTGATTATTTTATCTACCCTTTCCTTTCTGCATGCTGTGTACTCTAATATGTTTACTTCCCAGACATGGTTCTCTGCAATATATTCTTTTTGCTGCCACAATATTAAAAAAAAAAAACAATTCTTCCATCAATGCCACAAGTTCAGCTAACTTTTTGGTATCCATGAAATTTGTTATAAATAAATAAAATAAATAAATAAATAAATATATAATGCATTTGCTTTTAGAATATTGACATTTTGTTTACTGCCTGGAGACTGAATACAAAACATTTTAAATAACATCTGCAAATAGTTCCAGTTCCATATTCGACTTGGCAGTATTCATTTGGACACACCAATAACCTATAATAAAATGAAAGGCATGTGTTTGTTTGGTATTATTTCTAGGTTTATGTGGTACCTTGGCTTGAGATGATTGCAACTGCTGAGGTGACACCCTGACCCCATGTGCAAAATGGGAAAAGGGGTTGAGGATGGATGGATGGATGGATGGATGGATGGATTAAAAAGCCTTGAGCTACTGAGTTCAGAAAGGGTAGTTATTTTCATGGAAAAGCTGCATCATTCCCACAATACCTTGCAATGTAAGTGAATGCAAACAGTTCAGAATGAGGCCAAATTAGTGTTCGTCAGCATTCATTCTTCTACTCACGTGTCCATTTTTGCCTTAATTAGGTGGATACTTTTTGCACTTTTCCCATTAACCTCGTGTATTCTTTTGTATTTGTTCCACGTCTGAGAGCTAGATTCTCTAACTGTTCTGAAGGTTTCAGAAAACTGTTAACTATTTTGCAAGGCTGTGACATACAACTCTTTTATTGTTTGAAATAAAGAAAGAAATGAAAAGGCAGAACAAGCACGGGTTTATTTAAGCCTAAGAGGTGAAATCATGTTCTGACATACTACATATCAGAAAGTTCAGTGGACCTCATCATCTACGTTTTGTAACAAAATATAAAAAGACTTAGACACAACAGAGGAAGATGATGGTAACACTCATATCAGGGTGGTAAAAATGACAAGTAAAGCATATCAATAACTTGGAAAAGTGGCAAATACACAGGTAATGCATAGTATAAATGAAATGATAATTTTGCATTCTGCAAAACAACATAACAAGAATGATGGTTTGTAATGCTGAAGAAATGAACTCAATAATGCATGAAAACAAAAATATATTGCAAGCTATGAAACCTTAACCGAGAAATGACAATAGAGAATATCACAAAGGAAGGCTTGAGATGAGCACCTCAGATGAACTTAAGATATATGAAATTTGACCTCTTAAGAGATACGTTAAAGAGCTTGGCATGAAAAAAAAAAACAAATGACATTTTCCTAGATTATAAATAATTTAATTTTCTCAAGCAAAATAACTTACTGTGGTACCTGACTGACTGATTTTCACACTAGTGGAATATTAATAGTTACCCTTAAGTAGGAAATGTAGCTGTAAAATATTTTTATCATTGTGATAAGTTATTTGGAGTGCACACAGACTCTGCCCTGAATCCCAGGGACTTCCACTTGAATATTGTATGACTTAAGCCAATCAGTTAAGCTCCGTATGCTCTTGAGTCACCCATGAAAAAATGACCCAAGCCTCACTGTACAGTCCTGGTTAAAATAAAATAATATTAATATTTCCCAATGCTTCAGTTTAAAATATCTAGTGGTAACCCTTACATACCTTTGATGCCTCCTTACATTGTTTAGTTAAGTTGGCTGAGTTAACATTTTAATACAGTTTTATATAACAGTTTTCTTACTGTAATTTCTTTTACAGTCATATGTTTTTTCACTTTTGGCTATGTCCACTGGATCCAGCCCATATATCCAAGGTACACTTGTGTGATGCAGATCTCATTTAAACAAATGTAAAAAAACAGTATTCACTTCAAGTCTAAAATAACAGTTTTGTGTGTGTACATATGAGTGGGGTCCCCTTCAAAACATTTAAAACCCATAACATCTAATTTCATAACATTGAGACCAGAACATCTAAAACCCATAACATCTAAAACTCATAACATTGAATTTCATAACATCTAAAATGTATAATATGTAATAGTGTATCAGCACATATGTAAATGTTATAATTTAATCTGTTAATCTTGTGGTATCACTATGTGATGTTGTAGTTTTCATTTCTATAGTTATTATTTATATAGTGTAGGAATTAATATTTGTTTTATAGTGTTTATTTTGCCATTCTGTATGTGTTTTTTAGGCCATACAGGTAAGTGATATAGACGTGTACATTCTTTATGGTGATTGTGATACAGTTGGGTTAGGAAATTAAATTTTTCCCACTGTAGTGCGATCTCGGAGTTGGTATATTTAATTTACAGGGAGTGTGGGGGGTGCAGGGGGGCAAGCCCCCCTGCAAAAACGTAGTAAAAGTGTGTTTAGTAGTTTGGTGTTGTTTTATGTGGAAGGATGTTATTTTTATGTGATTTGTAGTGTTCGATGTTCTGATGCACATTTTTGATGTTATGAAATTCAATGTCATAGGTTTTAGATGTTTTGGTTTTAGATGTTCTAGTCTCGATGTTATAAAATTAGATGTTATGAGTTTTAGCTGTTTTGAAGTAGACCCATATGAGTGTATGTGTGTTGGGGGTCGAAGCACCAGCATTCTTATGCTGGAAAATTCATTCTCAGTACCCTGCTAAAAAGATAACTTACTCTATGTTCACTAATTTTGGGAGGAAGTGACACAGCCCCCCCCCCCCTTTGCAGGAGGCACTTGGAAGCCTTAGCAGAACATCTGAAAACTGGCATTCATATAAATGTCCTTCAGCCATAAGACATGCTTTTGGTACTTGTCCTTTGTCTCAGTTATTCAGTTTTAACTTGGGTTACACAGTATAAGTCAAATTTTTGTAGTTCTCCAGCTGTTTTGGATAATCAGATTTCCCTGTGTCTACTTGATTGCTCATGTTCCTTCTTTTACACAAGCAGTAATGCCCAACAATGTGTGTGTTATTGTGGAAATAATGCCTGCTCAGTGGTGTTCTAAGACCTGTTGTCACAGGCAGAAGGGCCCTATGACCCAGGAAGGGTGTTATTTCAACAATAACAAACACCCTGAAGGGCATTATTGAGCTTAGAGAATGGTTCATCTACAAAATTATTTTGAATTTTTTTTTATATTGTCTACATATTTTTTATACATTTTGATGTAAAGTAGTTTCTCTGCTTAATGCATCAGACTTGCTTTAATATATTTATTTTTGTTGGGAGTATTTTACATCAGAAATATAAGATATGTAAGTATTTAATATCTAGACACACATTCAGAAGCACAAGCATACAAACTCACACACACACACACACACACACACACACACACACACACACACACACACACACACACACACACACACACACACACACACACACACACACACACACACACACACACACACACACATCATCCTGTGTAAAATTTTTACCAGAGCAAGTATGCGGGCAACAATACAGATTTCCATACCAGATCGGTCAAGGCCTGGGTTAACAATGACCACCTCAAGTACTGCTAGCCAACAGGGTGTTGGTGGAAATCTACTGTTGGCTGAAGGAGAAGGAGAAGAAGAGGGGGAAGGCATGCCCGGATGCAGGAGGAGAGGAGGAGGTTAGGAGTGTGGAAGTGAGGGTAGAAACTTTGAATGTTGACAGCATGACTGATAAAGGGAGAGGGATAGCTGATAATGATCGTGAGAAGGAAGGTTGACATATTGTGCATGCAAGAGACCAGATGGAAGGGGAGTAAGGCCAGGTGTATCGGAGGTGGATTCAAACTGTTCTACCATGATGTGGATGGGAGGAGAAATGGGGTAGGAGTTATCCTAAAGGAACAGTATGTCAAGAGTGTTTTGGAGGTGAAAAGAGTGTTGGATAGAGTGATGTTTATGAAACCTGAAATTGATGGTGTAATGATGAATGTTGTTAGTGCATATGCTCTACAAGGTGAGTGTGCGATGGATTAGAAAGAAAAATCTTGGAGCGAGTTGGATGAAGTGGTGAAGACTGTACCCAAGGGTGATTGGAGTGGATTTCAATGGGCATGTTGGTGAAGGGAACAGAGGGGAAGAGGAGGTGATGGGTAGGTATGGTGTTATGGAGAGGAATGCAGAAGGTCAAATGGTAGTGGATTTTATGAAAAGGATAGACATGGCTATGGTGAATATGTATTTTAAGAAAAGGGAGGAGCATAGGGTGATGTACAAGAGTGGAGGAAGATGCAAACAGGTGGATTATATCCTATGCAGGATGCCCAGTCTGAAGGAGATTGGAGACTGCAAAGTGGTGACAGAGGAAATCGTAGTTAGGCAGAATAGGATGGTGGTCTGTAGGATGACATTGGCAATCAAGAAAAAGAGGAGAAGAGTAAGGGCAGTGCCAAGGATCAAATGACGGAAGTTGAAAAAGGATAACTATCAGGTGGAGTTCAGGGAAGAGTTAAGACAAGCACTGGGTGGCAGTGAAGAGTTACCAGATAGCAGGGCAGCCACAGCAGGGGTGGTAAGGGAGACAGTTAGAAAGGTGCTTGGTCTGACATCTGGACGGAGGAAGGAGGACAAGAAGACCTGCTGACGGAATGAAGAAGTACATGAGAGTATCCAGAGGAAGAGGCTGGCGATGAAGAAATGGGAATGTCAGAGAGATGAAGAAAGTAGACAGGAGTGCAAGGAGATGAGGTGTATGGTGAAGACAGAGGTGGTGAAGGATAAGGTGTATGGTGAGTTGTATGAAAGGTTGGACATTAAGGAGGGAGAAAAAGACCTGTACCGATTGGCTAGACAGAGGGACCAAGCTGGGAAAGATGTGCAGCAGGTTAGGGGGATAAAGGATAATGAGGGAAACATACTTACAAGCGAGGAGAGTGTGTTGAGCAGATGAGGGGCTAATGAATGAAGAGAATGAGAGAGACAGAAGGTTGGATGATGTAGGAATAGTGAATCAGGAAGTGCAATGGATTAGCAAGGAGGAAATAAGGATAAGTTATGAAGAGGTTGAAGAATGGAAAGGCTGTTGGTCCACATGACACACCTGTGGAAGCAAGGAGGTGTTTAGGACAGATGGCAGTTGGGTTTTTATCCAGATTGTTTAATGAAATCTTATATATCAAAACAAAGATATACTACGGAGAACACCACAAACAATTACTACATGGGAACAGCTCAGATTGAAAAAGTCTGTAGTTTATTAAAACAATAAAAGTTAAGCGCTTTCATCTAAAAAGTATAGGCTTCATCAGAACACACCTACATATCAACTGGCAGTTTAAATACAAAACACCACCAATCACAACCATCTTAAATTACATTATTCATGACTCACTGGATGAATTAACATCAATTTTCTCGCCTGTACGCAGGGATAAATTTCAGAAGTTGCAGTCAGAGATGGTAATCTTGAAAGGGGAGTTGACGAGGCTCATTGAAATGTGTAGTCAACCTGCTAGATCAGGAGATGAAGGGCAGGAATGTCTGATGTCAATACACACTACGTCTGGTAGTGCAGGAGTTCAATCAGTTGAGTGTGGGCTTGGCGTCAGCCCCACCAGTGCTCGCAACAATCCCGGACCCTCTAATAGTATAGTTGCAGGCCAGGAACAAGGACAGAAGACCATGAGGAAAGGCTCTGCTGAGCAAGGGAACAATACAGAGGACAAGATATGCAATATGGGAGCCATACCCAAGAGGACTGTGCCAAAGTGAACTTATTCCATTGTCGGCAATCATGTTAATCAAGGTACTGTTATTGACAATCCATCTTGTTATTTAGGGAACGCTGTGGATATAAATGTTAACAGCAATACAGTAGGAAACAGTGGAGGGCTTGACTGTTTTCTGAAAAATGTTAATGACTTTCAGTTTACTGACTCCAAATTTTGGAGAATGACGTTTTCCATCAGCAACGTGATGGTACCTTGAAGGATATGATTTTTGATTTTGATAAAAAGCTCAATACCATTAGAGGTATACAATCAGACAACTCATACTTGAGTCGTTGTATTGAACTCAAGACTGTTCCCATGGGGCTGTGTTTTTTAAGAAGCCCTTGGGTATTGATTTGAGTGATGAATTACTAAATGAATGTAATTGTTTATTTGATGATTTTGGTACCAGTTTTATGAAGTTCATTATCAAATGTAATGATGGCAAACTATGTAAGTTGTTGAAGGAGGCTGAAAGTTTAAATGAATGTATAGCACGTGATCTTTTGTTCGATCAGTGGAATACCTTGTGTGATAAATAATTCAAATTTGCTGAAAGTAATAATCAAAACAATTTTTTGAGGAAATGTGCTAAGCTTAAGAGAGACTTGAAACAGTACAAGGATGGTAAAGCATATAATTGGAAGAAGGGGATCAATTCTACTAGGGCCCAGGGGGATTCACCCAGACACCCTAGGGACCAGGCTATGCAGCCTAGATCTCGACATGATGAGTTCAAGTCTTTTTTAGGGAAGGACACGTACTGGGGTGAGAATCTAGGAATGAGAGGGGACAACACATGGACACGTCAATCACCAATACACAGGGGAAACGGGGGAATTGGTAAACCCTGCAGATGAAGATAGGATTGTGCAATACAATGATGTTAAATATAGAAAAGGGAATTTTTATATTTGCAATTATACCCCCCTACAATTGGAACATGAACATTTTGCATTGTTTAGGAAGGGTATCAAATTTGTACCCAATACTAGGTTCAATATAGTTGACAACATTATTGAATTTAAATTGTTTTTACAGAAATTCAATTTATCTGTGTTCTTTAAGGGTGGTGACGGGCAGAAGTTAGACTCACAGCTGAAAAAAAGAAGTACTTTTACCCCACCCTTGAATCCCTTATTGGCTAGCTTTGAGAAGGTAGTGGTGGATCAATTATATCAGTTTTCAGATATTACCAAACATAATAGGATCCACCCAAACCTCAGTAAGAAGGAATATGATTTATTATGCAAGTTACGAAACAACAAAAATATTAGGATCATGCAGCCAGATAAGGGTGTGTGTGTGTGTGTGGGGGGGGGGGTTAGTTTTATTTGACACCAGCGATTATTTGAATGAGATACAATCAATATTACAGGACTCTGAAAAATATGAGGTGTCCTCCATTAACGAGGTCCACATAGCGTACCAACGCATTGATGCCCTGTTGAAGAGTATTTGGTGGAGGATAGAATAGGTGGGGAATTATACATATTTCTCAAAGTTGAATATCCCACCTTGGCCACCATTGTAGAAATTCCCAAGATCCATAAAGACATGGCCCATCCTCCGTTCAGGCTGATTATTTCGGGGAGTAAGTCCAAGACATTCCCATTTGGAAAAGTGGTGGATAGTTGGCTGAAACCAATTTATGGGAGGGTGGACCATATAGTCAAGGACTCCTGGGATTTTCTTAGTCATCTGACCCCCCCTCATTATGGAAAAAAAAATTGATTTTGGTCACCATTGATGTAGTTGATTTATTCTCTTGCATCCCTAGGGAGGAAGGGATGGATAAGTTCGTCAGCAGCATTAGGAAATTTGGTAACCTGGATTGGGATAAGATTACCCTTATAAGTGAATTTATGAGCATTGTATTGGATTACAACTTTATCTATTTTGAGGGGGAATATTTCAGGCAAAACAAAGGAGGGCAATGGAGGTGGCTAGTGCCCCGTTGTATGCCAATCTTGTGTTATTGGACTGGGATGGTGAGACTATTTTGAATAACAGGTATATCACAAACATTAGAAGTTATGTTAGATTTCTGGATGATGTGTTTATTTTATGGGACGGAAATATGGATGAAATTGAAGAATTTATCAACTATTTACATGCGTCAAGTTCCTTTTTGAAATTCACACATCATGCCAGTAAGGAAGACATTTCATATCTGGACACTTACATTTCTCTAACTCCTACAGGATTCAAGTCCAGAATTTTTTGAAAGGATATTTTCAGTAACTCCTATCTGGAGTACAACAGTTGCCACCCCACTAGGCAAAAGAAAAAACATTGTGAAGGGACAATGCATACAAGCAGCTCGTATGACCTCCGATTATCAGGAGATGTTACAAGAACTAAAATATATAGGTGCATTGTTCAAGGAGAGGGGTTACCCCACATCAGTACTGGAGGATGCAGTTGCATATGTTAGTAGTGAGTGGGGGAATAAATATAAACCATTGTTGAGAATGGAAATGGGCAATAGTAATCACTTTGTAATTAATAAGTTTAGCAGAGCATGTGTACTACCCTTTAACGACACTACGGGGCAAGTTAAAAAGATTATAAGAAATAATTGGAACATCCTGAAATGTGACCAGGAGATTTTTGCACTAGTGGGGGATGAACCCAAGTCTGTGCATAGGATGTAATTTGAAAAGGAAATTTCAAAGTGTCAAACCACCCATACAGGCAGGTAAGGGTGGTACTACTAAGTGTGGACGGTGTAGTCAATGCTTTGCTATTTTGGAAGATAACACCCTGGTAGTGGTTAATAAGAACAAAACTATATTGAGATTTAGGAGGGGGAATTGTCAGACGCAGAATGTTGTTTATTTTGCCAAGTGTACTGGGTGCTTCAGTTTTTATGTGGGTAAAACTGGGAGGCATTTTAAAGACAGTATATACGATCATTTGTATGTCATTAGAAAGGAGGATGCAAATAATGCATTATTTAGGCACATCAGGGACAACAGGGGTTGTTCTACCTTTAAATTTGCCCTTCTAGAAGTTTTGAATCAGTCAAATGGGGGGGGGGGTAATGTGAAAGCATTATTAGGTGAAAAGGAAGTGAGATGGCAAATATTCCTGAATGCTATCACCCCACCTGGTATTAATGAGCATATTCCTATTAAACCTATTATTGAAGCAAGGATGTAAATGGTACATCTTATATATATATATATATATATATATATATATATATATATATATATATATATATATATTCACAATTCAATACATAATTCATGAGGGGGATATGATGTCATTGAATTAATCAATCATGTTATGAATAATGTAATTTTAAGATGGATGTGATTGGTGTGTTTTGTATTTAATCTGCCAGTTGATACGTAGGTGTGTTCTGATGAAGTCTATACTTTTTAGATGAAAGTGCTTAACTTTTAATGTTTTAATAAACAACAGTCTTTTTCAATCTGAGCTGTTCCCCTGTGTAGTAATTGTTTGTGGTGTTCTTCGTAGTATATTTTTGTTTTGATATACAAGTGTGGGACTACGTGGATTTAATGAAATCTTAGAAAGTGAGAGGATGCCTGAGAAGTGTATTGGTACAGATTTTTAAGAATAAGGGTGATGTGTAGAGCTATAGTAAGTACAGAGGGATAAAATTGATCAGCCACAGCATGAAGTCATGGGAAAGAGTTGTGGAAGCTAGGTTAAGAAGGGAGGTGATGATTAGTGAGCAGCAGTACAGTTTCATGCCAGGAATGAGCACTACAGATGCAATTTTTACTCTGAGGGTGTTGATGGAGAAGTATAGGGAAGGTCAGAAGGAGATGAATTGTGTCTTTGTGGACTTAGAGAAAGCATATGACAGGGTTCCTATAGAGGAGTTGTGATATTGTAGAGTGTCAGAGAAGTATGCAAGAGTGGTACAGGATATGTATGAGGGCAGTGTGACAGTGGTGAGGTCTGCAGTTTGAGTGATAGATGCATTCAAAGTGCAGGTAGGATTACATCAAGGATCAGCTCTGAACCCTTTCTTATTTGCAATGGTGATGGACTGGTTAACAGATGAGATCAGTCAGGAGTCTCAGTGAACTATGATATTTTCAGATGACATTGTGATTTATAGTGAGACTAAGAAACAGGTTGAGGAGACCCTGGAGAGGTGGAGACATGCTCTAGAGAAGAGAGGAATGAAGGTAATCAGAACTAAGACAGAATATATGTGTGTTTGAATGAGAGGGAGAACAGAGGAATGGTGAGGATGCAGGGAGTGGAAAGAGAGTGCAGGCAGGGTGAGATGGTGAGAGTGGAAGAGAGGGAGTGAAGAGCAGCAGGGGAGAGTACCAGAGAGAGTGAAGGTGAAAGAGTAAGTGGAGAGTGGCTATGTTATGGTAAGGTAAGGGTGAGACCAGTGATAGTGAGACCAAGAGAGACAGAGGCTGAGAGGGGGTGGTAGAGAGGAGACTGATGGAGTCAGAGCTGAGAGAGCAAGATGGAAGGAGTTAAGAATGTAGAGATTGAGATGGACAGGGGTAGGGATTAGTGGGAGGAGGAATGGCTGGGTTGGGAGATTGGCTGGGAGGGAGGAGCTGGATGTTGGGAGAGGAAAGAGGGAAGACCTAAGAGGGGGGATGCCAGGTAAGAGGAAGAGAGGAAGACCTAAGTATAAGTGTTATGATGAAGGAGATAGGACATGAAGGGACAAAAACAGATGACAGACTGTGATGAGGACAAGAAACAGAAGTAAAATAGTATATATATATATATATATATATATATATAATATATATATATATATATATATATATATATATATATATATACACACACACACACACACACACACACACACACACACACACACACACACACACACACACACACACACTCACACACACACACACACACACACACACACACACACACACACACACACACACACACACACTCACACTTTACACTATACAGATTACAAAGCACTTTTTCATAAAAATGGCAAATTACAGCTCAGTAGTTGTAACTGTGTGAGCTTCATATCAACTTTGCAGCTCATAGCTCGTTATGAAGTGTTGTTATTGTTTTGTGGGTCCAGTATCAGTACACTAACACCATGAATCATTGTTAATGTACTGGTTGCTTCTCCTGTAAAGAGCCATTCTTCTGAAATAAAGTTATATTACTGAGGCAGTGAATATTCCCATATACTATTCCTGAGTGAATATTCCCATCTTTGCAATCTCTGAATTTTTGCTATGGTAGGTAGGTGTGGTAGGTAGGTAGGAATTCTTGACTACCTGACTTCTGACTGACTGGGGTGGTTACCCTTACAGCTTTATTCTTCTTACTGGATTATTAGTGGATTATTTACCCAGTTCAGCTTTAATGCTTAATGATTTTTTTTTTCATTTTAGCTTTTCATTGGATTTTTGTTTTTATTTTTTTTTTTATTTTTTGTTTTGTACACTAGTTGTTGGTTAGGTCCAATGGTGTCTTTCAGGAGAGGCCTGAGGTGGAGGTGGTAAGTATAAGTCTTAGATTTTATAAGTCTATGTAACTTATGTTCCCCTCCCCCCATTTATCATAGATTTAATAGACAAAAAAGCAGCAAATGAATGAATGGAATATTTCAAAAGTCACAGTACGAGAAATGGTTCAGTACAGTAAATTATCCACCAGTTATAAAGACAAACCAATCCCAGCTTATACTAATATCCAGTCCACTGTACTACAAAAACAGCTTCCCAAAGTTATGTCTGAATATTAGTATTGGCTCGGATCGGTTTGTCTTTATAACTGGTGGATAAATTACTGTACTGAACCATTTCTCATACTGTGACTTTTGAAATATTCCATCCGTTTCCTGCTTTTTGTGACTTCATACATTTGTGGGACTGCTTTGTTTCTGTTTTGCCGCAGATAGATTTACCCTCTTTTCTACCCTCAGTGTTATATAGCAAATGTTCAGTATTGTCAGTTGTTCATTCAGGTTCAGTTCATAGACACCTAACAGCCAGATGACCACACACACACACACACACACACACACACACACACACACACACACACACACACACACACACACACACACACACACACACACACACACACAAGTAAATGAGCAGCTATTCACTCTACTGATACGGCTACAACTGCCTAACATCACATGATATCCCACATGCAATTTAGCCTTATTGGCTACATAAAGGCAAATTGCACTAGATATTTATATAGAGAAGGTATATGTGAGTGAATGAGTGGTACTCTAATCAACTTCTAGATTAAAACCATTTCTAAGGACAAGGTAGCTGAGTGGTTAAGGAGATGGACTACTAATCCATTATGCTCTGTATGTGTGGGTTCAGATCCCATCCTTGTTGTTATCATTTTGGGGATTGGAAGTTAGCATAATGATTAAGTTATTTACTTCACATCCACAAAGTACAGGGTTTGATTCTTACCTTTGAAGGGAAATTAGCTAGGCTTAAAATGACCTGCAAGGGCAGATAGTCTAGTACTTACCTACGAACTTAAGTGACAGTATATAAGGTATGTTACTGTTGAAGAGGCTGCATGAAATCTAAAATTCATAGCAGAAGGACATCAGACAAGTGTTTACTGTTTGCATTGAAGCTGAAAGACAGACAAAGAAAATCTTGAAAAGGCTTGAATTTGACTGTAAAGTTTCTGAAAAAGTAGACATAATTAAACTGAAACTAAATACTATTATATGGATGTCAGTCTTAAAGTTAGAGACATTCTAAATGGGGTATTTTAGGATTAAACAATTGAATAAGGAATGAAGCATATATAAAACTACATTTGATACATTTATAAACTGTGAAACTGCCAAATATATTGATAAATAAGTTACTGATCCTAAAGAAAGTTAGGTCCAATTGCAGAGGAATTAAGTCAATGGTTTTAATATGTTGAGCACATATTTACTAAGTGAGAGTAAAATCTTACCTAGAAACTGAATATTCTTTATAACCCACTCTCTCTCTCTAACTCACAAAATTGTAACACAATTAACTAGAATCCCTGCCCTACAAAATCTCATCCTTCCTTACAGTTCTAGCAGACCACTTCACTCTAACAATAAGAACTTACTCACTGTCTCCAAGGCCAACAACACTGCAGGGGAATCTTTATTTTCCTGCTGCACATCTCGTATATGGAACTTCATTCCTAACTCCATTCTCTCAATCTCATCCACTAACCACTTTAAGCCATCACTTAAAGCTTATCTAAAAAATAAGTGGCTATGTTCCTATACTAAGCCCTCGTGAATGTGGTGATACATCACAGTCTACCCCAATCATATCCAGCTTCTTCCCTGGTGTTTAATCTTTTATCCCTACTTTACAAATAGTACTAGCTATGTTCAAAGCCTAGGTTTTATTGTCATGCTGTAACAGATTTGTATTTTCTTATGTATACTACATTTTGCTTGCTTTATACTTTATTGATTTTTGTAATTTGTGGATTAAAATTTACTGTTACTCATGGAGCTTTTCTCCCCAGGTCTCCACTGAAAAAGCACCTGTGTCTAGTCTGATTTTCATGGTAAACAAATGTTAAATAAATAAATAAATAAATTAAATAAATTATGTTACATTTCATATTACTTAGTGCTTCAGCTTCTTTCAGATATTGTTTATTCTAGATTCTATTCCATCTAAGAGAAGTTGTTAGAACATAGATCACACCACACTTTTGTGCACTTCTAGAAAATGCTTTGCCATTGAATTGTGCAAAGTTGTTATTAGTTACTACAGATATCCATGATGTACCCCTGAGTGTGTGCTTTAAGTGAACTGATGGTACTACCAAGATGACATATAATGCTATACACTACCTTTCAGTGATGTAAGTTGAAAAAAGGTACAACCTGTATTTTACTTCTTCACTTCACCTCCACTGCACCATCTTAATGATGTGTACTAACTCTAACCCTAATCCTACAAATTATATTACTATAAAACCCTTTCCATAGCAGTACCACTACACAAGGTAAAAGGACAAAGAACGCATACAACACAAAACATTGAATCTCTCCCCTTACCTAACCCTTGCTCTAACCCTAACCTGCGAACACTTGCATATTCACACTGTTATAACAGTCTTACACATCTTCAGAGCCATCACTTTATCATCCAAAGATTAACTTTCCTGCACACTCCTGCTTACCTACACAGTATAAAACAAATTTAACCGTATATGATTCACACAAATGTGCATTCATTTGCTCATTCTCTTTTTCTTACACCAACAAAAACTATTCTAACAAATGTGTATTTTACTTTTTGAGATACAACCATTTGAGAGAGAGAGAGTGTGTGTGTGTGTGTGTGTGTGTGTGTGTGTGTGTGTGTGTATGTGTGTGTATCTATATGGGTCTACTTTGACCCATCAAAATAACACTTCAGCAAAACTCAGTTTCGCTATTCTGGTTTTAGAAAAGTGCATTTCCCTAGAAATGCACTTTCGCAAAACTACAGATCACCGAGATTGTTGCTGGAGATCGCGGTACAGTGGGGCTAAGGGAATTTTCCCTTTTCCCGACTGTAGTGTGATCTATATTAGTAGCGGGGGTGCAGGGGGGGCTTGTCCCCCTGCATAATGTACTGTAGTGTATTTGTTTTTTTTTGTTTTTTTGTTTTTTTAATTCTTTAGTGATCTGTAGTTTCACAAAAGTGCATTTCCAGAGAAATGCACTTTCGTGAAACTGGACTAGCGAAATTAAGTTTCGCTGAAGTGTCATTGCGATGGGTCAAAGTAGACCCATACTTATATATATATATATATATATATATATATATATATATATATATATATACACATATATGTGTGTGTATGCTTGTATATATGAGTCCCATGAACTTTGTCAAATGGTACTTTGGTCGACATCTGTTTAATTGATCCAATGCGAGATTGACAATCCCTGGGTAGGAGAATATACCCTTTTCTCCAAGGATGTGCAATCTTGGAGTCAGACTATATAGTTTGCAGGTGGTGTTGGGGGTGCAGGGAGGCTTGCAATAAACAATGCTTTCTTTTTTTTTTAGGTTTTGCATGCACATGTGTAGTAGTGTGTCAACATGGATAATGTCAATCAATTTGGGTCATCATTATGTATGTCAATAGAAGTAGTATTCAATGGATTTAAATAGATCCATAATATATATATATATATATATATATATATATATGCATATATATTTATATACAGGTCTAAGACTATTCACTGAAAGCACAATTCACTGAAAACACAATTCACTGAAGCACATTTCACTGAAAGTTATGCATGGCCTTTTCCCCACTGTAGTGCAAGCCTGGAGTTAGAATATATAGTAAGGGGGAGTGTGCCCCCCCCACATAGTTTGGATATATATTAAGTTTAGAAAAGAGTAATTTATTGAAATTGCAAGTATCCATGTGTATAGTTCAAAATATTTAAGGGGGGGTGTGCCCCCCCTTACTATATATTCTAACTCCAGGGTTGCACTATAGTGGGGAAAAGGCCATATATAACTTAGAGTGAAAAGTGTTTCAGTGAATTGTGTTTTCAGTGAATTGAGCTTTCAGTGAATTGTGCACAGTCAAATGTGTTTCAGTGAAACGTGCTTTCAGTGATTAATTCTAGACCCATTTATATACATGTGTATGTTACATGTAACACATTTGTTCATATGTATGTGTGCCTCTATATGTGTGTGTGTGTGTGTGTGTGTGTGTGTGTGTGTGTGTGTGTGTGTGTGTGTGTGTGTGTGTGTGTGTGTGTATATATATATATATATATATATATATATATATATAATATATTCTACTACTCTACTTTCATTTAAGTGTTGTTCACTTTTCACTAAAAAATGAAATGCAGCTATCAAAACCCATCTCAATGGAGTAGAGGGCTGACTCCCTCACTGCAGCCCAGATTACCTGATTTATTTAGTGTCTGTGATGCTGGCAGGACCGGGGAGGGATGGGTAGTAAAACAGCTTATGATGGCTCATCCTTTCTAGGGGAAGGGTGACATTCTGGTCTGCTGCAATGCCAGACCTTCACAGGACAGAACTACAGCATGAAGTAGTTAAAGCGCAGGTATGTGTTCAGCTGCTGCCCAGTAGCTTTGCAGGTAGTCTTCCACCAGGAGATAGCTTCCTGGGGAGTGTGAATACAGATGAGGACATGCCCTCCCTGTGTTTGGAAGGGGGGTGTGTAGCAGGGCCCTTGCAATAGCAAATAGGCTTGTCAGCTGCAAAGAGCTTAACATTAGCAGCTCTTAACCCTAGTGAAAGGGAAGTGAATGGCTAATAGGCTGTAAGGGGGGCAGGGAATAAACAATAAATAACATTTAATAAAAAAATAAAAAAATGGAATGGCCCCACACATAAAAAAAAAAGAATTGTTTTGTTCTGCTGTAATGTTTGCAGTGGTACAACTTGCAGTAGCTAATAGTGCTACAGGCATACCACTACATTCACAGGTGTACGTGTGTGCAGTTCTTTGTAATATCTTCCTGTTGGCTTGTGTCAGCAAAGAAACACACAAAAGTTGGACAATGGTGTTTCTACAATACTGATACCTTTAAAAGATAAGGCAATTATTTTTTTAAATAAAGCCATTGAATAATAAAAGTATCATGGCTTAGTCAAGACTAAATTCTTATTTTAACCCCCATGGGGGTGTCTTCTACTTTGGTCAGTAAAGCTGTGCTATAACTAGTAACTAATCCACCAACTGTGACTAAAATATAATTACCAGCAGCTGAGTATTGTTGGCATATTCTTCTAAACATTACAGGGAAGTAGAGTTAACCACCTAAAAACAGAATTTATTTACAGCTGTGTTTAAAGCAGTGCTAAACATTATAACTCTTCAATCTAATATCTATTTAAAAGAAAATCTAGGATTTGTTTCTTCTCCTTTAGTACACTCATTAGTGGCAACTATATTGGAATCGGTAAATATTTGATGTAAAACATTTAAAGATTACTTTGTAATGCATTAAATAATCCCATCATGATAATAAAGAGATGTTGAAAGATAAACATTACTGGAAAATTACAGTTAATTTGTTTTACAGTATGTGAACAAGTTCACCAGCTTATTCCTGAAGCAGAACAAACCGATATGTATGTTTTTCCTAATCATCTCGGGCATAGTGCCAAGTAATGAATAGAAGGATTGACTATTTATCATTATAAAATGACTGAGAGAGGGAATAAATATATTGCATTGCAGAGGGCTGTGTATGGCTTGACCGGTACTGATACGTCTGAACTATACGTTGCTTTTGTACAGTGCTGTGAAGTTGAACAGGTGCTGTGGATGGAGACGTGCCACTTGGCCAGGTATATGGGAGTGCCCAGCAGAATCAATGGATGAGTTGCACAGGAGTTCCACACTACGTGAGGCACTTAAATACAAAACAAAAGGAAAAAATATGCATCATCCAGCAAGTAAGACAGTCATAACACTGATTCTGCTATTTACTGTTCAAGATGGGAAGAAGCACCATGCTGCTATAGGCTTGCTACTAATGGTATGGGTTTGCTCAGTAGTGTGTCAAGTTATTATGAATGGGTTGTACTTCACTGAATCACAGTTGACTGAGCAAATTTTACTTAAAACACACGAGTGCTGGAACCATAGGGCAAGGGAAGGATAGTGCACCCCCCAGCACACAGACACACTTTAAATAGAATCATTGACTGTGCCATCATATCCAGGCTATGCTGCAAAAACAAAAAAAAAAATGAAGTCTGCTGTCATGCAATTTAATATAAGGACAAGGACTTAATTCAGCAAATGAACTTGTCCTGAAGAAGCAGAGCTGCATTCACTTTGTTTGTATTCTTGCTTTTTTTCCTTTTTTTAATATCTGATTAGACTGAATCTTCAGGTTGTAAGTGCTCTAGACCCTGTTAGGTCTGGTTGGATCAAAACTACACTGTGGTTGGCAGAAACTGCAGTAGGGGGCAGTACCAGAGAAATGCAGGAAGTAAATAATAAGCAGCCAGGGAAAGCAGTTATTTTAAAAGAGAGACATTATGGGAGGTAGGGGGAATAGTCAGAAAGACTTCACACTGGATTATTATGAAAGTTAAGCGATTATTTCTTGCATCTTCAGAATTTTGCATAATGTCCAGATTTTTGTCTACACATACAATTAGTGGATTTCTGGTAAATCACTGAAGTTGCACTCATATAATAATCACAGACATTTCAGTATCAGACTTCAAGTCTTTCAGAAAATGTATCATATCAACTATCCATTGCAATTACTTAATAATGACACATGTTGATGCAAAACTTGTTGTTCACTTGGCTTTTAATTAAATCAGCATAGTTCAAAAAAGTGTATCGATGCAAAACCTGTTCTCTTTGCTTTTAAGTGAATCCTAATAATATGTAAAAATTATCTCTGATTTTGGACCTTTGTTCCTCATTAATTCAGAAACGTGTTTCCTTTTTTTCTCATATATTTTATTAAGATTTTTAAGATTCAAATAGCATATCATAATTTAGAACTAAAATCATGCCTATTGATGTATCAACCGCACAAACATAACAACACAAGAAACTATTTACAAGAGTGTCTAAATGAACAAATAGACAATACTTCTTCAGAGTAAAGTTTAGTTTCAGACTGTATTACAATCAGTTCTTTCCAGTATCTCTGGACTTTTATCCAACAGTTGTAACATGAAGTGATTCTTTCTGTTCTTATCTTGATAGTACCTATTTCCATTTGAGACGTTAAGAGCCATGTTCTTGAACTCTCTAAATGTAGGTGAAGACTCAGTTTTCCAATTTGTAGTAATTGTTTTATGAGCAATAACTAATAAAATTCATAGAAGCAAATATTTAGATCTAGGAACACACTTAGGTATAGGGACATTAAACAAAACCAAAGATTTGGTCAACTGAAAGCTCTCATTATAAACAGCTAGCAAGAATAATTCAGTTTTTCCCAAAACAATCTAAGGAAATTACATTCATAAAACATGTATTGCCAGTTAGCTTTCAATTTTAATTTACATCTCCAACATCCTATTTCTTGATTAAATATTAATTCCATTTTATGAGATGTAATATAGATTATGTGAATACATTTCCAGGAGAATAATTTCCATTGTAATGAAAGAGAAGTTTGCCTTGAGGTAATCAGTATTTGTTTATCATTTTCCTCAGGGAGTTGATTATTAATGGTTTTATAATAATCCCAATAACTTTCTTTATAATATATTTCAGTGTTTTTGTCTAATTTATATATTTTAGATAGATAGCCTTTTCATTGAGGTATTTGATTACCCATAACAATCAAAAGTTCTATAAGTTTAGGAATATTTTGTCTAGTTGATGAATACATTGACTCTATTTGGTTTACAATATATTGTCTTAATTCTTGTACTACTAACCATAATTCATTATCCATATTATAATTATTCATGACTTGTTTCATGTGAAGAACCTTTCCAGAATCCAACAACTGATGCCAATATATACATTTTCCCTCTACGTACAGTCATTTTGTTAATGTTGAAAGTGTTAATATTATTCTGTGTACATGCAATAGTAAATAATAAGAATGACCAAGCCTTAATATCTGGGTTTCTATTCAAATAGTTTTTAAAGGTAACTAACATGCAAGTAATAAATTTGGAATTTATATGTTTATTTTTATTGTCTAGAATATAATCTCTTACCATCCAATAAAAATTATTAGGCAGGATTTTTGTATACTGTGATAACAATGAAGAATTAGATTGTAACCAAATATGTTCTTGAATTTGTTTCCACCTAGCCGAATGTGATGGGTTTAATCACAATCTCAATGTCTTAACAATAGATGATAAGACATACATTTCAATGTCAGGAAGATTAATTTCTCCTGCATTCCAATCCTTTAAATGACGATTGAATGCAATTCTATGTTTATTAGGGTACCACAAGAAATGTAACATTAATCTATTAAATTGATGTATATAATGTTTAGGAGGAAGAAGAGATATTGTTTTGATAAAGTATAATATTTTTGGAAAAATAATAATTTTAACTAGGACATATCTGTCCTTTATAGTAAAAATAATTTATTCCATTTTTCCATGACACATTTAATTTTAATTAAGATATTATTAAAATTAATTGTTAGTGTTTCACTCATATCATTTGTTAAAGTGATCCCTAGATATTTAATTTTGTCTAGAACTATATATTTATCAAATTTTTTATTTATGTCCTTCTTATTTCAATTTATGAGTAATATCTTTGTTTTATTTTCATTGAATTTAAGGCCAGAAATTCTTTGGAAGTGATGTATTTTGTCAAATAAAGCTTGTAAAGATTTACTATGATCTTTCAAAGTCAATAAAATATCATCTAAAATATCATTAGCAAACAACTGAACTTTTGAGACTAAGCTATTATTAAAACATACTGTATGTCTTTGATATTTGTATTCATCCTAATACAATTTGCAAAAGGTTCAATGACCAGAGTAACCAACAATGGGGACAGATAAATCCCTGTTTCGTACCCTTGATGATTGCAATAGATCTAGATATGCAAGACACAATCTTTATATAAGCTTAGGATTTAACATATAAAATTTTTATTAATTGAGTAAATTATTGTAAAAAAATAAAGCAAGAAATAAATAATTCCAATAAACTGAATCAAAAGCACTATTGATGTTTAAGCTCAGTAAAGTCATATGATTTTCTGTGAAATTGATATAATCAGTAATTGAAGAATCCTTTTAATGTTATCATATGTGTTTCTATCTTTTATAATTCAGTTTGATATTCATCTATCAATAAAGGGAGCAGCTGTTTGAATCTACTAGCATGTATTGCCATAAACATTCTATAATCAATGTTTAATAGTGATATTTGTCTGTATGATGAACAATCTTTTGTATCTTTATCTGACTTTAAAATTGGGTAAATTAATGTATATTTCCAGGATGGGGGGATTATTATTTTATTTAACTAAAGTATCTACTTTTAACAATGCATACATTTTTAGTTAATAATTTACACATTTCATGTATAATATTATCAGTTCCAGGAGCCTTATTTAATTTTAACTTTTTAATTTGTGATTTACGCTCAGTCATTGTAATAGATTTATCAATTAACTTTATTTGATCTTATGTTAGTTTTTTTCTTGATAAAATTTCTTAAAGAAAGATGTTATTACATTCTGAGGTTCAATTTCTGTGTTATGTGAGTTAATTAACTTGGAGTGTGTTTTAAAAGGCTCTAAAATACTTTCTAAATCTGAAATTATTTTTCTAGTACCTGGAATGTAAACTTCTTTTATCTGATTGAATTTAATAATCTTCTTTGTTCTGTTTGCTATTCTTGTTTGGCTTTTAGGATTTGTAGAACAGTGATTTAATTTATCTTTTCTAAATTAATTATAGTTTTATGATGTAATATTTGTATATATTTTTGTTCAACTCATCAAATTCACTTTGTACATTATTTCCTTTTTGTATATCTAGCTTAAGTTTATTGATTTTCATTTGTAAATTTAATAAATCTTGATTCCACTGTTTTTTCTTATCAGTAAACCAAGTTAGAACTTTGACATATAAGTACACCTTTAAAGAATCCTATGTGTATATTTTTGATATATCATCCGGAAGATTTATATTTAGAAAAATTTGCATTTCCTTAATATAGAATTCCTTCAAGTCTTTCAAATTCATTATGTATGATAGAATTCTGGTAATACTTGCACTTTATTTAGTAGTCATTGCCAAATCAAATGTAATTGCATTATGATCAGACAAGGGACATGTAATTATTTTAACTTTATCCAATTTTGAAGTTATGTCTCTTGAAATGTATACTCTAGCAATCATTGATTGAGTGAAAAAACAGTATGAATGAGGTGTAAAAAATATTGAATTTGGCTCAGCATACTCATTTACATTATTAATATTGAACATGTCAATAAAGTCATTCTGAGGAAGTTCTGGTTATTAAAGGAATGAAAGCACTTAGATTATTGTGGTGTGCCTTAAATTTCCTTTTTTCTTTCTAAAATTTCACTTATGTCTTATCAAGATAAAATGTGTACATTTCACTTTAAGTAAGATGAAAGCAGTAACAGTTCCTGAATGGGCTAGCCACATAAAAAGTGTACTTGTCACCTTAAATTTTTGAAAAAAAAAGTAACAGCTCATGTATGACCTTTAACCTTGTTGATTACATCAGTGATGAGTTGTACTGTTTAGATTGATCCATTTGCATATTCACAAGGGGATTTTTAAGGCAGTAGAATGTTAAACATAAAGTAACCTAAGTAGAGGTAAAAAATGTGTTTTAGCTCTCAGTCTTGGTAGAAACTGAGAAGCAAGCAAGTAAACAACTTAACTGCTTCAAAAAGTAGCTCAAGCTCGCTTTCGATTAAATGTCTCTCAGTATGAGTATGAGAAGCAACAGAAATTAAATTAAGTTCCACACAAATAAAAATGCATAAGCAGTGGAAGTAACATCTAAATTGTTGTCTTTCCCTGAAGACAATAAATGCAACGTGTGAAATAAGTTTAAGTATAGACAGGAAATGAAACAGAGAGAAAACAGAAACAATTTTATAAACATAGTAACTGTAAATATTAAACAGTCACTTAAACACTGTCAGACAAGCCCTCAAAAATCACACACCCATTCTACATATTTAGAACTGTTCAGAATACTAAAGCTTTGCTGAATTAGGACTAGATTACTAAGTTTATCATTTACTTTATATATTAAGCCTTCATTTGTTTTATTGAAAGCCTGTAATGTCATAGAGACCAATATAAAACAGTTAATACAATCATTTAAAAATGTTTTTTCTTTTGTTTACACTATTTAAAGTATTTAATAGAAAGATTTAGACAAATGTTAAAGACTATTTATAGTGATATATATATATATATATATATATATATATATATATATATATATATATATATATATATATATATTGGCATGAAAACAATAAAAAGATTAAATAAGTTCCCTTAGATTTTTTAAGCTTAAGTTCTTTTTCTTTGAGTGCATCAGGAGTATCACAGTTGAGAATTATTGTTATATGCTGAGACAGGTGAAAAAAAGGTGAAGCTTTTCAATATTATGAAGAATGCAAAAGAAAGAAATATTTGTCTTCTAGCTTCTTCTTCTCAATAGTTTTCCAACCTTTTCTTTCAGTTTGTCTCTTTAATGAAGAACAGCACCAATCCATAGTCTCCACTTGTTCTAAAATGTTATTAGTTATTAGAAAGGATACAGCGGAGTCCAAGGTTTCAAAAGTTTTATTTCTATCTGAAAGGAAGACTTTAAGTCTAGCTGGAACAACAAATATACTTTAAATTGCTTCTTTTTGGAGTCTTTTATTAAGGAAATAAATTATTTTCTTCTCGAGACTACTGCTGAGGAATAGTCATTGTCAAATCTTATTATATTGTCATTGACTTTTATTGGTGAATTTGACCAGGCAGACTAATTCTTTATCTTGACAAGAGAAAAATCTTATTATAATACATCTCAGGTTAATATTTACCATGCTGGATGACAAAGGAACCACTAGTGATCTGTGAGCTCTTTCAATGCCAAAAGAAATAGATTCTGGTAATTCTAAAATGATGGGAATCCAGGATGTGAGAAAGTTAACCATGTTATCACCTTCAGTCTTTTCAGGTAGACCATAAATGCACAGATTATTCCTTCTGGGTCTGTTTTCAAGATCATCTAATTTGTTGAGTAGTGAAGTATTTTGTTTAAGTAAAAATTCCACCTGATGTTCTTCTTCTGACACTCTGCCTTCTATATCATTTAATGTTTCTTCCATGCTGCCAATCTGGGTTTTCTGAAGTAAAACAATCTCCTGTAGCTGTTCCATTAGTTTTTTTACATTGTTCTTTGAAAGTATCAAGCTTGTTGTCCATTTTATCCATATTTATTGATAGATCTTGAATGCTGTTAAGTAAGGATTGTAATTCCTTCTCTAAAGTTGAGTCCAGAGAATTATTCTTAGAGTAGCTCATGTTTAAGAACTGACAGAGCTATTTCTGCTTATAAATGTAAGGGATTTGAAATGTTAAAAGGTCAAAATTCAGATGTAGACTTCCAAATTTCTTAGTAGAAGATAAACTCAGAAATTGATACGTCCATGACATCAAATACTTAAAAATTCCTGTCAGAAATATAATTTAGATAGCAGAGCTAAGAAACTGTGCTAACTTGCCACCATTTTCAGAGATTTTTTTCTGATTGCTGAGCAAATAAGTTGAGCAGTATGAAAAAGGGTTTATCTTTATTTTGTTGTAAACATCAACTGAGAATTGATTATTTTAGGAGGGGGAGATGCTGATGCTTTAAAAGATGGAAGAAGATATAGAAGTAATATGTTTTTCAGTAAGTGCATCCTGAAAATGTAAACACGTTGTTTATTTGACACCTGTGAAATGTGTAAAAAATATGTTTAGTAATTACAGAAATTAAGCAACAATGGTCAACAAATAAATAAATAAATAAAAAATGTTATTTAAACAAGAAGTGGGGAAGCCTAGGATTTTTGAAGAAGAGCTGTGCCAGAGCCCAATCATGAGTGATGTTTTGTAAAAGAACAGTCTTTTCCTTTTAAATATCTGACATTTTAGTGTTAGGAAGACTTCCTGCATATGCTACTTTTTTAAATATATAAATTAGATACTAAACACTGGGACTTATAAAAGTGTATGGTGAGTGCATCTGAACACACCTAATGATACTGACGGCATCCTTCCTTTGGCAGCTATTATTGATTTTTCACATGTAAGGTATAAACTGAGAGACTGACATGGGTGATGCCACGCCATTGCATGTTGTGTCATGTGCCCTAGCTGTGAAATACTATGCCCCTATGGCTGACCTTAGACAGAGGCAGCTGTACCAGCATCACTCAGCCAAGATGATTTTCTGACTTTTTTTTACATTTTACAATGTTAATAACAGTCACAGCTGCAGCTCCTCCTAATTTCCAGCATTTCTGCTCAGTCTCACCCATGTCCTAAACAGTAAATCAGGTCTACAAAGTGGTTGTGAGGCTTTGTGACTCATTGTCTAGATCATAGTGGGTGGTACTGACCAGAAAGCCCAGAAACTTTGAACAGTGAAAGGTATTAGCATCTATAGTGTCAGGTGTATGTATCTGGCAACATCTTGATTAATGGTCCAGTTTGTAGCGGCCATGTTTTTAACTGTGGCAGGCACTCACATATGATATCATAGCTCCAACCTGTGTTTTATTTTGCCTCATATTTTTACCCTTTCCCTTGTAAAATGTATCATTTTCTGGTAAATCACTGAGGACTACAGTCAGTAATGAAAGACTCTAGAGTTTCATACTTCTAATTGTTCTGAAAATAAATGTTGATGCAAAACCTTTTGCTCTATTAACTTTTTTAAATGAGTTAGAGTAATATTTAAACATTTTCTCTGACTGTGGGATTTTGTCCTCCCTTATGTTTGTTTTTGTTCATGATTTTTGAGCAAAGAAGTTGAGAAGAATGCTGATTATGCATAACTCTCAGCACTCAGAGATGATTTTTGGATCATATTTTCATATGTGTTTTTATGGTGCATAATTGAAGGGAGGCTACAGTCTCAAAACTAATAAGTATTTTTTTTACTTGCTTGCTGTTCTCTGCCTGACTATTGCTGACCTCTGCGTTTGATTTTTCCCACCCACCTGCTCAACTTTTGTTGTATTTTTAAAGTTGGTAGCTTTTAAGTTGCCCTCCTCTACTATAAATCTGATTTTGGACACTCTTCCCAGTCCCATCTCATCAGTTCATTCTACTGAGTACGGAGAGATCAATTGGGAAGGTCCACCTCTTAGTCTCTTAAACTTAAATCATATTCTGTTTCCTCCCTTCCCACTTCCTTAAAGAAAAAATGCACTTTATTCCGCTGTTTTTACTGTATCTGTGCTTCTTCCTGATTTATTACTTTATTTTGCTTTTTGCGGCTGTTTCTTAAAAAGTGTTTAGTTGCATTTATTCTGCTGCATTTATTACTGCTTGTTATTAGCCTGTTTACATTGTAACTGTTATTCTAAGCCTCTTAGTTTCAATTTAGGTACCTGAGCTTCGAACTAGTTAGCTTACATAAGGAAGGTGTGCCTTCTACTCTCTTGTGGCAGGAGAGGTAGCTTACATCCTTCTAAGTTGGGAATTGCTGGTTGAAGGCTTATTGTGTCTGCTATTCTAAAAGTGTCTTATTTCTGGTTTAAGCACTTGGTCTTCAGGCCAGTTATTTTACATTAAATAGGTTTGTGGTGTACACCGTTGTGGGAGGAGAGGGTAGCCTCTTCCCTCCTGAGATGGAAATTGCTGGTGTAGGCTTAATGTGGTTGTTACTGTAAGTGCCTTTATTCTGATTTAAGTACTTGGGTTCCAAACCAGTTATTTTACATTAGGAAGGTTTGTGGTCTACACCTTTGTGGAAGGAAAAGGTAGCCTTCACTCTTCTGAACCAGGAATTACTGGCAAAGGCTTATTGTACCTGTTATTTTAAGTATCTTTGCTATGGTGGTCTGCAATCTTGTGGTATTGCTGTCTAGACAGATTTTTAACTACTAGAGCATCTAGTTTGCTTATAGCTGAGTATTACTCATCAAGTTGCTTGTCTTATTGACCTGTTCAATATTTAAGTTTTCCTCACTCCTCCCTAGTAGATCAATGGCCATGGATAAGCACTCCCCGACCCTCTCTATGGTCATTCTGGTGAGATGGGTATTCTGAGGCATTGCAGCAATTGCTTTCTGTACACTGACAATCCACTTTGTCTTAATAAAACAGATAGTGTATGTGAGAGGTGTAAATACACTTTAACACTGGAGGCAAAACTCTCTCATACAACCAAAACTAATCCTATAGAGGTTGTCAGTGACACTTGCACCATGCCTACTGCACATGGTAAAGTTCATACATATAAAACTACTTATATAGAGGCACTTAGAGGTAACCTTCCTAAAGCACTAAGACCTCCTTCACAGTATAATCAAACGGTCCTCAGCCATCACATAAACACTCCATTAAAACACTACCCACTTCTATGCATAGTACCATTGTATCTAATGCCTCCACTGTTTAGTCCATAAGGCAAACCAGCACACAGACAAATTTCCTGGTCATTGGTGATTCTAAAGTAAGGCACACTGATGTCCCCCCTCACCAGTCTGAGTAAGGAGAGAGACATAGTTAGCTGTCTTTCTGGGGCTAGGATCCATCAAGTCACACATGCACTCAGGTCATTGAACCAAGGTACTGGTATGACTGGGTTATAGTCAATGTGGGTGTGAATGACCTGAGGTGTACCTCCCTTGACTATATGAATCGAGACATGATTGCTCTCACTGATTATGTGTCTCAGGAAGGTATGAGCCAAACACTGAGCAGCATACTACCTTCTCCAAAGATGATGCCATGTTTCCAATAATGATTGATTGGTTTAGCTTCTAGTGTCAGTCCAAGGGGATACAATATTTGATAGCCTGGGAGGACATGGTTGACAGACCACATTGCTTTGCCTGGGATGGTCTGCACTAGTCCTCTCTCAGATTTTGGATATTGGCAAAGACCTTTTCAACCCCCATAGCTCCTTTTTTTTAGGCAATGCCAGACTGATAAACTTACCGGCTTAACTGAACCTATGAAGGAATATCTGAAGGTGGTGTTACTCAATGCTAGAAGTCTCAACAAGAAACTCCACTCCTTGCAAGCCTTCCTATCCTTGGAGAGTGTAGACATCTGTGTAGTAATGGAGACATGGTTTAAAGTCACTGAGAGTACCCCGGCAATGGAAGGTTATAATGCCTTTCACACCATTAGAAAAGCTATTGCACAGGAGGGAAATAAAGGTGGAGGAGTGTCAGTCTATATTAAGACTAACCTCACATCCAGACTAGTTAAATGTGTATAATCCACTGGAACTCATACATGTACAACTCACCATAAATATGGTGATGTACCATATCCTTGCAACATACAAGTCCCCCCCATGTCACAAGAAACCCATACTACTTATCTCATTGTACTAGAGTCCCTCACCGTTCAACCCAATATGATATTTATGGGGGATCTCAACTACCCCTCTATAGATTGGGAATCTTACACTACTTCTAATGCACAAGCCCAGCGATTCCTAAACTTTGTTGATAGCAACATCCTGGAACAGTTGGTCCATTTTACTACCAGGGGCACAAGCATCCTTGACCTTGTACTTATGAACATGGTGGCGGGGGCAGTGTTCCTCACTCAATGTAATATCTTCACTCATCAGAGCTGACCATAAGGCAGTATTACTTGAAATAAAAATTAAATCCGGGAATCCAGCAAAACCAAAACCTTTAGGAACTTTTTCAAGGCTAACTTCTCTCTATTAAGCAACACCTTGGCAAAATTCCAAGCACCCCCAAACCCAGTAAACACCATAGAATACACTGAGCTATTTACAAAATCTCTGTACAGTCATATTGATAACTGTATAGACCGAGCTGTGCCCACTCATATTAATAATAAGACAAACTCAGAAGAATCACACTATCAATCAGGTATACAACAAAAGAAAAAAATCTTGGCCAAGCGTAGCAGGAACAAAGCCATGCATACTAAAAGCCCCACTGACCAATCTAAACAGGCAGCTGAAGGCTAAATTTGAAGAAAAATAGCTTCTCAGGCAAAAGACAACCACAAAGCTTTCTACAGCTCTGTCCATAACCTCAGAGGAAATACACAACAATGCAAAGAACTTATTCTAAGTGGCATCACACACACTTAACCAGAGGCCATTACCAACCTTTTGGCTGAGAGTTTCATCTCAAATTTCTCCCCTCACCCCCTCAATAGTCCAAAGGAAGTACCATATAACACAAACCCCCAACCATTACTAGAGAACAGGTCATCAATGCACTTTCCAAGGCCAAAAACACTCCTTTGTTGGGCACCGATAACATCCCAGGATGTAATAACATGAAACATGATCTTTCTGGTCCACTTGAATCACTTTTTAGCTGAAGCCCTCTGTCAGGTTTTGTGCCAAGGAATGGAAGATGGCTACAGTCATTCCCCTGTACAAAGGAGGTTCAATCACTGATCCAGGTAACTACAGGCCCATAAGTCTTACCAGCCTGATATGTAAGGTCATGGAAAGAATCATCATGGACATGATAAATAAGGACATAGGTAACCTGCAAATGCTGGACCCATCATAGTTTGGCTTTATTAAAGGAAGGTCATGCCTATTAAGTCTGGTGGATTTCTTTTGAGAGGGTCACCAAAGCACTGGATGCAAGTAAGACTGCACACACAGCTTACCTTGTCTTGGCCAAGGCCTTTGATACAATAGCCCTCTCAGCATTATAGATAAGTTCACTAATTTAGGTATAAGCACTTTTATCACCCACTAGATAGCCAACTGGCTCACTGATAGGACCCAGGAGGTCAATATAGGTGAGGCCACCTCCACCAAGAGGCCAGTCACTAGCGGAGTCCCCCAGGGCTCATTACTGGGCCCGCTCATTTTTGGCATCTATTTTTCCAAAATGAAAGCAAATGCTGAAGGTTTATGGCTGACTATGTTTGCAGATGATTGCAGGCTGTGGGTTATCGTCAACTCCCCTGCAGACGCTATCATTCATAAAGAAGGTCTATCTCTGACTAATAAATGATACCAAAGCCATGATCTGAAATTCAATGTAAAGAAATGCATAATTGTACCCTTTGGGAAATCAACCATCCCGGCTAATTACCATGTTGATAATACACCCCTAAGAGTTAAATCAGTGTTCAGGGATCTGGATATGCATGTAGACAGTAGCCTTACTTTCAACCACCACATGGCCACAATGGTGAGGAAATCCTTTTGTTGTGCAAATTATAAGTAAGGGCATGGCATCTACATCCAAAGAGGTCATTATCCCACTGTACTCCACCCTTATCAGACCAATCATAGAGTACAGTGCTCCCTTTGGTATGTACCCGACCAGGCATACGCAGCAACTACAGCGACCTCAAAAGTTCCTTACATAAAGAATACAAGGCGTAAGAAACCTGCCTTATGCAAAGTGCCTTAAAGCCCTTTCCCTCAACTAAGTGTCCTATAGATTGCTGAGGGGTAATCTATGCCTGGTTTACAAAGCAACTGCACACCCCACAGTTATGAATCTCCTACATATCTGTAAACTAAAAATATCAGAAATACAAGGTCTAGGGACCTGAATTTTGTCTGTGACTTAAACAAAACATGGCGGAGAGACAGATATGTGTCCCAGAGACTGCCCTTCCTATGGAACAGGCTTCCCATCCTTATGAAGCTGAGTTTGTCTAGTACCCACTTTAAGCACAATCTAGACAAGTGAATGGGGAATAGCAAATTTACACTGAGCCTGGCACCCATGTCTCTTATGAATATAGGCAGCTTATAAATGCCTGTCCCTCAATGCCCTATTTGGATGCTTGACATCATTATTCTTTTGGGAAAACTTGACTAGGCTTAGAAACACCCCTTGGGTCATTAGCCTAGTTACAGTCTATGAATCTATAACAGAAATTTAAGTTTCAGTCTTCATATCTTTTGGAAAATCTACAGTAATGCAAAACCTGCTATTCTACATAAGGTACACAAAAAGATGTTGTGTGGTCCTTATATATTTTATTTTATAAATGTCTGTCATCTATGATGCACATAAAGTACCTGCATTTGCTAGTCTTGCCTGTGGAGGAAAATGAGCACTGTTTGGACACTATTCTGGCTTTGCAGGACTAATGTGATTTGTATGAAGCAACTTGGAACAGTTTAATTCTGTGAAGCAAAGATAAAATTGCATGACTAACATTTTTATTGCAATCAGACCTCTAAGGTTTACACAGATATGGCTATAACTCCTGGGTGGGGGAAGGGGGTTGTCTTTGGATAAAAGTAACTGACCCTTTTGTTGTTTGCCCAGAGCAGTCACTAATCTGGCTTTGCAAGACTAGTGTACATTTATGTGATGTAAGATGGAATACTTTTCTATATGTTCATGTGAAACAAACTTTAAAGTACATTACTGTGACTTTGATTTTTTTACCACAATCAGACATTTGAGGTGTACAATGTCAAAGGTGTAGCTATAAGTGCTGGATATAGAGGACATCTGTAATTAAAAGTGACTTATCCTTGTTGTTTGATCACTTAATCAACAGTCACTGATCTGACATGGCAGTAGTAGCATCACACAATGTACTATATTTTTCTTGAAATTGGTGTAAAACTATTATGGTTGTATACATCTGGGGGGGAAAGGAATTGCAGTGTATTTAAGAGTAACAAGTTGACTGTAATTATTTTCACTTTCTACCACAAACATCAGCATTGAGCATTATAAGTAGCTAACTTGGTGGCCTGGTAAGAGCAGGATGTGTATGAAAACAGCTGTTCATTGGCACAGTAGAGCAGTGAGTAGCATGGCTATTTCATAGTACCTGGTTCTGGTTAGGTTCTTGATTGTGGATTCTCCTGTGTGGAGTTTGTATGCCCTCCATGTTTCTAAGTGGATTGATTCATTTGCTCTAGTTTCCTGCAAAACACTGTGGCATGACATAGATGAACTGGCATTTTTATAGTTTGGCAGTAGGTAAGCATGCAATGTATGCATGTGTTTGTGAATCTTGTGACATACCTAGCTTTGACTCAAGGTCTAAAATGTATTCTCAAGTATACTACAGATAGCCAAAAGATCTGTAATGTGGTCAGAAGGTTTTGGCCGGTGTTGACAGAAGATGCAAAAGTGAAAAATATTGTAGGAGAACAACCAATGTTCATTTTTAAGAATAGAAAGAATATTAAAAGATGCCCCTTTATAGACAACAGCAATATTTTTGTGTATCTGGAATCAATCACCTGTTGAAAGCTAGTGCAACTTGCAATACCAAGCATTTGGTTTACCTGGCAACTTGTCGAAAATGCCCAGTGTTCTATATTGGAAAAACAGACCAGCATTTGAAGGACAGAGTTATGCGACATTTGAGGGCTATTAAGCACAAGGATTTAAAGAATGTGCTGGCTGACCACATTCTATCCTACCCCGATCATAACTTTACTTTTAAAGCTTTAGAATGTATTGCTATAGACTCAAAAGGTGGAGACGTAAAGAACCGCACTGAAATGTGCGAAGCGAGTTGGATAGTGAACTTAAGGGCTGATCACCCCCAGGCCTAAATACAATGGTTCCGCTCAAACCAATACTAAAGAACAGATGTAATAAAAAAGCCACAGATACTGGGCAAAATGCTCGGTATTCACCTCAAAGCGAAAAATAACAACAAAATGATGAACAAACCACGACTGAAGGAAGAAAACAAACAAAATTTAATGAAACGTTAGTGCTTTCATGATCCAAACTGATCGCTTCTTCAGACTTAAATCATACTACTGAACAGCCAAATTTAAATTAAAAGACAGCCTATCACAGTGGAGAATGTACTAACTAAATTGAAAAGTGCATTTATCTATCTAATTACTTAAACGTTAAAAGTATTTAAAAAATGTACAACTATTAGTAAAATGTATAAATAGTACATATTAATACAAAAATATTTGACAATAATTTTAATGTTTCAATAGTCTGGCTTTCAAAATAGGTTTAAGTGATACCATACCATTAATTCCAGGGGGTTTATCAGCCTGCAGTTTCATAATCCGCTTCTGTTCAACCTCCTCTGTTCTGTTCTTAATATCTTCACCTCTCAAGCTTTCTGATAAAATCTCTAATACAAAAAAGTTAAAATATGGTGCATCCCTTTTTCTTGTATATGCTTAGCCAGTGCACTAGTTTCCTTATTTTTACAATGTCCCTTATATGTTCCAGGATTCTATCTTTAAGGCATCTATTTGTCTTCCCGATATAAAAAGCAGTGCAGTATTTACAAAAACTAAAATAGACCACATTCTGCATTTTACAAACTGCATAGAAGTCAGCCTCAACTTTAAATTTCTGACTTCTGTGCGAAAAAGAAGAGCCTGAATATATATACTTACAGGCCATACAATTTCCGCAGGGGAAGGTGCCTACTCTGTTACAGCGTTTCTTGCTGGTCATTCCTGAGGACTTATAACAGAGCTACCTCTTAAATGACTTTCTATTAATAAATGAGAAAGGTGGTACTGTATCAATTACATTGTCTTGTTGAGTTATCAATGTTAATATATTCCAGTTTTTTCAAAAATGTTACAAAATAACTTAATATCACTAGAGTATGATACTGCAAATCTAATTCTGTCATATTAGCCCTAGAATTACTAGGGCTCCCTTCTGTTGAATGGGAAAAATAAGGTTTGCCACTACTATTACGTACTTCATACATATGACTGACACTTTCATCTATCTCAGTTTGATTATAGCCCCTATCCATGTAATCTTTCCTCAATATAGAGACTGCTGCATTTAACCCATCATCTGTGTTATGTATCCTGCTCATTCTCAAGAACTGCCCCTAGAGAACATTCTTACTCACATGGCTAGGGTGCATACTTGATTTGTGTAAGATGCAATTTTTTCTGCTAGGTTTTCTGTACAAGTCTGTAGTTAATCAACCAGGTTGTATCTTACTAACTTTTACATCTATTCTCTCATTAGAGTACTTATAAGTGAACCTCAGGAAGTTGATAGACATATGAAGATAATCAATAAATTGTTCTAATCTTTCTACTGTACTTCCCCATAAAAGGAAGACGTCATCTACAAAATGTGCACACCATAAAATTGCATCACTAAAATCATTGCCTTGGAGTAGAGTATTGTGTTCCCATTGTACCAATGCTAGATGTTCTACTATAGGCTAAGTAAAAGAGGCTTGTTATCCCTAAAAAATTATGATTAGTTGCGATGGTTTTAGATTGGTTAATGAGTAGGTGTTGCCTGAAGCATGTGGACATGATTTGTTATTTAACTTTAGTTGGAGAGCTATGGAGAATATGATCTGAAGAAGGCTGAATAGCTGAAAGCGCTAATCGTTTAGAGCTCTCTTTCATTGGAAGTCTTTTATGTTTTTTCTCTATTTTTAAAATAAACAAAGTTTTTAGTTGTGGTGGTTCACCAGGAAGTTTTATCTACCTAGCTTGTCAGGGTCAGTGTCAGTATATGTTTAAAAATAATACCACTGTTTTTATCTGTGTACGTATACACACACACACACACACACACACACACACACACACACACACACACACACACACACACACACACACACACACACACACACACACACATACACATGCACGCATGCACACACAAGCATGCACAAAATGTTGCTAGGCATATTCAGAATTCTGTGTAGCAGTAATAAAAAAAAAAGAAACCAACAGTTAGCAACTAATTATCTTTCAAAATAAGGCATGAAATGCACTATAATAGCAGGACCATCAAAGCTTCTGGTGGCCTTCATACCCAGGGCTATAGAAGCGCATTTTGACACAAATTTATAGTGGCCTCTGCCCTGAGCCCCACCTAGTCTAAAACTTGCCATGCTTAGATGAGTGCACAGAAGGTTGATGTTACTTGGCGAGAAGGCTGGGGATGTTGGCCATCATTTCTTTAACTTCCCATACAGGCCACAGAGGTGTGCACAAAAGGTTATGATAGCTTGTCTAGGGCCAGTGTGCTGTTTAAAAGCAACAAGCTGGACTAACTACATTTGTGTGATTATTTTTTCCACCTTCTCCACAAGCAAACATTAGATGTGTATATAAGTGGATATATTTTGGGCTAAGGAGTCATGATGTTTTATATACATGCATACCTCTCAACCTCTTAGAGCAAGAAATCTGGACAAAGCCATAAATAAAAGTGAGAAGAAGGCCCAAACATAGGGATATGTTTTAAATATTGCTCTTAAAAACTTAGAAAGTTGATAGACTAACAAGTTTTGCATTAGCACAACTTTTCTGTAGTATATGAAGTTTGAAACTCAAATCTGTGACATTATTTTCTAACTTCAATCTTTAATGATTTGCAACTAATTTGCCAGAAAACCACAATTTTATGAAAAACAGACCAAAAATATGTGGCAAAAAGCTGGACATTCTGTGAAAATCTGTACAGTTGAGATGTTTGTGACAGTAACAGGATGAAATGCTACTGTGCTCTGTTTATTTTTGAATTTTCAGCCCATTCTGACATCAGAGTGATATACAGATGGTGGCCGTCTTCTGAGGCCAGAGGCTAGGAGACATGCTATATATCTGTGTAACAGCAACCACTTAAAATGTCACTCTGGACATTAGTGCCTTGATTTTCTAACTTAGCTGGGAACATATGCAATGATTTTGGAGGGTGGGTTTGATACAATAGCTAAGTTCTTCACCTCAAGAACACAAGGTAAATGGTTTAATTCTGACTTTTGGATATTGGCTAGGCTTAACATGGCCCTTCGGGGTAGTTAGCCTAATAATCACCTATGAACTTATAAATGTAACAACAGAGGAATGCACAAAAGGTGACTTTTTTGGCGGGGGGGGGTAAGAAGGCAGGCACTATTTCTAAATATGGTTTGAGTATCCTCAAAAGCATTTGTCTTCTCACTTTATAATGAACTTAATTTTGTCAGACACTACTTATTTCTTTGTTGAAAGAAAAACTAAGTCTGATATTTTACCTTACTCATGATTTTTGTAAGGAGAAGATTGGATAAAAAGCTTTAAATACACCTCGGTGCAAATACAGCCCCATGGCTTCTGGGAATCTAGTGGCCCACAGACTTCTGGCTTAATTCATATATTTGTTCCATAGTTGTAACAGTGCCTTCTTGGTGCTTTGGGTGTGTTAAAAATATGCATGAAAAAGCAAAGCTCTAGCAGGGCTAGCCACACGACAGTATGGACACTGGCTTTAGATGACTATCACTAATTATTTGACACCCCAAGTCCCATGTGCAAAAACAGGAAAAAGGGGTTGCAGATAGATAGCTGGATGGACCAGTAAGAACATATTTTTTGCCTTAGTCATGATTTTTTGTTCATGCCATCACTGGATAAAAAGGTTGTTAAACAAACAAACAAACAAACAAACAAACAAACAAACAAAAGTACTTCAGAACATCTAGAAGCTCCATGGATTCTGAGAGCTGCTATCCCCCCAGATCACTAGCTTAATTCAGTTAGTAGTAGTACTACAGTTATTAGAGTGCAGTCATGGCCAGTTAAATGCACTGAAGTGACACAGGAAACAGCAGAAGAGTAAGGCAGAATATAAGAAATGATTAAAAAAGTAATCTGGATAGCATGGGGAGGCCAGGATGGTGAAAAACGGTGGTGCTGGTAGGATGTTATACCGAGGGTCGTGCCCCAGAGGGAGCAGTGGGTAGCTGGTGAGGGTCTAAAGGACTTCTTTACTAAGTTATTTCATCATATGTAAACTTACTGTACATTTAATCTGAGAGAAATATATTTATTTTGGTTGTAATATAGTGGCCACAATGTCAGGCTTTCGAGTGGCTAAAACTGTGGAATCAAATTCAGAGGGATGCAGCACTGGAATTTCTAAAGCTAGAATGACAATCTTGTGTGTATTTTGTAGCTAAATAAACTGTCATTATCTAAAAGTTTTGTATTGAAATCTTACAGGGTACAAAGATATAGCTCATGTGCCTTTACTACTGCAGTCTGACATTTTATATTATACTCTGCATTTACTTTGGGTGCTATAGTGAAACTCTGCCCATTACAATGCATGCAATACTTGCTTACATTGCATCTTTATTGACTTGTTAAAACATCAGAACTACAAATCTTCTATATTTCATTAGAAAAAACTACATCTTCAAGTGCCTGTTGCTGTGGGTCAGCATTAGAGCTGTGCTGCAATGGAGGATCAGAATTGTCCTCGTAATTATGTTTTGTGGCTGAACACTCTGTTGTTATATTATTTGAAAGTTTGATAGGTTCATATATATATATATATATATATATATATATATATAGATAGATAGATATATATATATATGTATATATATATATATATATATGTGTGTGTGTGTGTATATATATATATATATATATATATATATATATATATATATATATATATATACATACACACACACACACATACACACACACACACACACACACACACACACACACACACACACACACACTAAACAGTAAAGGGGGAAAGGCAAGATCAAGCTATAGAAGAAAAAAATACAAATAACCAAAGATATCTACCTAAAATCCTCACAAAGGAGTGGAAAATGAGACTGAGATATTGTCAGGGTCTGCCGGGAATTATGGGTAAGAGGAGGATCCTGAGCTTTGGATCCAAAATCTTGAGTTGCTGAAGTCAGACCTGAGCTCAGATCCAAAGACCCATCCATTGAGGAATGGACAGAAGAGACAACAATTTGTATGTTTTATATATCTTCGTCTTTTATGCATTACACTTGACCCTGCGTCACTTAACTAGTTATTTTCCAGTTCTACCCCAAAATGTTTTATGTCTTCAATACTATTAATTTTTGTTTTTTGTTACAAAACACACTCAGCATGCTCACAATGCTGCAATTTTTCTTTTTCTTGTACATTTGTAAAACAAAAACAGAATATTTACAATATTTACCATATTAAATAATAGTTTAAAACACACGCGCACACACACATACACCCACACACACACACACACACACACACACACATATATATATATATATATATATATATATATATATATATATATTGTACTTTGCATAACCTGTTAGTGACACAGTTTACGAATTTATATATTTTTATAGTAAGAGCATCATATTTTACCAACGTTTACATTTCAACTTTTTCGTATTTATTCTCAGAACAATACTAAAAATTTCCTTTGGCATACAACAGTGTCTAAGTTTATTATTTTTTCTAGTTTGGTGCAAATTCACTTTTCCACTTCATTGCAACTGCTAATAAGGTCCAGAGTAAACAGTACTGTTCTGATTTAATACAAGAAGGAATTAGATCGTTAGTCAATTGCAGAGCTTCAGAAATTTTCTTTGCATTTACATCAAAAATTTCTGTACATTCAGATTCTGAAACTTTGCCTTATCTAATAAGTTCCAGAGAGGGTATTTGCACTTTTTTAATGAATGAATGTTCTTTGTCATGTCTTAAACAGACTTACATGGTCCCTTTTTGTTTCAGTTTTAGAGAATGGTTAACTGAGAGTTACTTTTGTGAAAGGCTAAACATTTCATTAGCGAAATCTGTAGTCTTGCCTCTGTGCATTTGGCTTGCAGCCCCAGGGACTCAATAGGTTTATAAACCTTGTGGGATAAAAACAAGATGGCGTTGCAAATGCCTTCTGAGGTAGCTCTTCCTTAGCCAAAACACATAAATGCAACAGACAATGTGATAGAACAGCCAGTCAGGCAAATAAAGTGTAGCAGGATTTCATGTGAACCCAACATACTATGCACTGAGAAAACTGAACAGCATAGAAATGCCTCAGAAAGTAAACAACTCAGTCATTATTTACATAATGAATCTGGCAGATTAAGGATTTTTTTGTAGGAGGAGAAAGTACTCTGGGATGCAGAAAGGATGCATTTAAAGTTTAGTTATCATTTAAAGTGGAAGTACCTCTTAAGCATAGATCCTGGCTGCCCTTGACAGTGCACCGAATACTTTCTGCCATTGTTGCCCTTTTCTGAGGTGATATATGTACTCTGGATTGCTATATGTCTATATGTTTTGTCAATGTTCTTCTAAATACTTAATGATATTACTGATAATCTCATTTTACAAATGGCAATCTGCAGTGTTGTCACACAAAACATAGTATTAACCTTGGACTTGTCATGTCTGTTACACCTTTTGTCTGCTTTTTACAACCAGTTTATGTACTGTCTGTCTTGAAGTATATTTTATTGCTTAAAAAGTGGATGTGTGTCCTGCATGCAGGACACCACAGCAGAAATAGACAATACAGTAAATGTGCCACCAGATTTTTTCTGTCACATTAATTAACACACTTAAAGCTAGGTCTTACTTGAAGCAGCATTGTTTAATGAATTAAAGCCACCAAAAGCAATGCAAGTATGTGGCCATGCTTACAGAATGAGGTAGTTAAAAGCCAGAATGTCTTGTCTTTACATGGGTTGTAAATTCTCAGCAGAGAGCACTTTATAATGAACCACTAATGAGAAGATGTACATACATCAGAGCTAAACCATAATTCAGTGGTAATTAGTTATGCACTAGTCAGTAGTTCATGCCCACCTAACTATCCAATCAGATCACCACAATCCAAATCTACTGAATGATTAGATTACTTCTTAGAAAGCATGTAGTAAGCATCTCTTTAAGTAGCTTTTTGAGATCTAAGCAAAACGTCTGTCACAACCAGCGTTATCTGCAAGTGAATAATTACTAATGGGTGAATTGTCAGTTACAATTACAAGCAAAAAAATCAACGTCAGCCACTTTATCAGTTTAGGGCTTTAAAAATGAACAGCGCCTTGTTAAAACATGCTTCCTATTACTAAGTATTACTAAGTATTATCACTTACTGCTAATGACTTTCACAGACTATAGCTCGGGACTACATACTTGAGAATTTTTGTTTTGCTTTGCATGTATTATAAGAACACATTGTTCCATCTGGAAAGTGCATTCCCTGGCCCAGTTCTTTGAATATACATATATCTTCATTCTGACTGTTAGTTTACAATATCTCTTTTCTTGCAAACACATCTGGAGTGCTCATTGTCTCATTTGAATATGGATTTTTTTCTTATAACCATATCTGAATTCCAAGCTAATTTTTACTGTCCCTGTAAGTAGATGTGAAGACCTTCTGTGCCCTTTCAGCACGCATGCTCCTGTAAGTAGATGAGAAGACCTTCTGTGCCCTTTCAGCACACATGCTCCTGTAACTAGATGAGAAGACCTTCTGTGCCCTGTCAGTATGCATGCACCTGTAAGTAGATGAGAAGACCTTCTGTACCCTTTTAGCACGCATGCTCCTGTAAGTAGATAAGACCTTCTGTGTCCTTTCAGCACGCGTACTCCTGTAAGAAGATGAGAAGACCTTCTGTGCCCTTTCAGCCCGCATGCTCCTGTAAGTAGATGAGAAGCTCTTCACTTGCCAGTGTATTTCTTTCACATTTGCAAAGTGTATTGCTCTCTCTTTGTTAGGCACAAATCCATCCAGCATGCCATTTACCTGTAGCCAAGATGGAATCACTTTCCTGTAAGGTATTTCTGGACTGTCACAGAACTGCCTCAACTGAAAGCTGTTATGCAATGGGGCATTATCATATGTTGCAACAGCTGGAAGACAAGATATTGAGATGTAACAGGCTTAACACACTCTTTTAATAATGCACTCAGGCCAGTAAGCCAAACTGCACTAGATGTAGACATGTTTTGTCCTTATTTGAGCTCATCAATAAGGCATAAATGGAGGGCCTAGCTATATTTATTTATTTAACATTTGTTGACCGGGAAAGTCCAACTAGGTTCCACAGAGCCTGTTTTCAGTGGAGGCCCGGGGAGAAATGCTCCAGATGCATGTCTTTGGAATGTGGGAGGAAACTGGAGTACCCAAAAAAAACCCACGCAAACACAGGGAGAACATGCAAACTCCACACAGAAGGCACCCCAGCTGAGAATCGAACTGGAAAACCTCTTGCTGTGAGGTGACAACGTTATCGCTGCACCACTGCGCTGCCCAACTATATTCTCAAACAATCTGCTTATAAAAAAAGGTCTGATGTTCCTTTACCTCAGTGCTAAGTACTAAACAGGGTTCAAACAAAAGGTCAAAAAAGTCTCACAGCAGATTCATATAGGGCCCACCCAGACACTATATGCACCTACAGTGGGAATTTTTTTCCCTTTTGATAAAACATTATTTGGTCTGCATCCCTGAGGTGAGTATATGCCGATGCTGTTTTATGACAAGTTTGGCTGATTGTCTATAGTCTGTCGTACATTATTAAAGACTTGCCAATCATGTATATTCAAGAGTCATTCTACTGAAACATTTTTATGTCCTCAGGGGAACTGGATATCTCCCAAGGGGTCTACTTTACTTACCTGAACAGCCACATCAGCGACTTTCACTTCGCTGAGACGACAGGAAAGAAAAACCAGAAGATCGACATCTGAAACACCGACTTTCCACTTGAGGCAAGTAACCGCTTGACCCCCCACACCCCCCCCAACTAAATATACCAACTCCGGTATTGCACTACTGGGGGGCTAAGGGGAAAAGTTCAACTGGATGGCCAAGCGGTTACTTACTTCAAGTGGAAAGTTGGTGTTCCGCATGTCGGTCTTCTAGTTTTTCGTTCCTGTCATCTCAGCGAAGTGAAAGTCAGTGATCTGGCTGTTTAGGTATGTAAAGTAGACCCCTCCCATGATACCTTAATGAAAGGTTTCCTCCTCCCTATGCTTCATATGAAACATAACAAGGTAACATCACAGCAAAAGACAACACCACTATATACCCAACTTTAACATCACAGCAAAACACAACACCACTATATACCCAACTGAACATACCAAATTGCTAGGAGTGGAAATAGACAATAAACTAAAATTTGACATTCACATATCCATAACCATAAAAAAAGTCCACAAAAAAACTAGGAGCGTTATACAAAAATAAGCAACTTCTCACCAAAGCAGCAAAGATTTCAATAGCAAATTCCCACCTTATCTCCACCCTACTTTATGCCTCTCCAATATATACCAACCTAAGGCAATGCGATCTGAACAAGGTAGAGACCTGCTACAACAAAATCGCCAAATTCGCCACAGGGGCATCCTATCATAGTCACCACTGTCTCTCACTTGCTGAACTGGGCTGGCTTGAACTCCCTCTCCTCCTTCAATGGTATCAACTATCGCTCGCCCACAAACTAGTAAACCATCCACTAAATGTCCCATCCCTCCAGAATCTACTCCAACCCTATCGCACCACCAGACCACTAAGATCCAGCAACAAAAATCACTTGCAGATCACTAAAGCCAATAACTCTGCTGGTGAAGCACTATTCTCTTGCACCATAGCCAAATTATGGAACTCCCTCCCAGCCACAATTACCTCAATACCATCATGCACCCAATTCAAAACTTTACTAAAAGCGCACCTAAAAACATGCTGGCTATGCCCTTGCAACTCCCACTCTAATATCACCCACCCCATCCAACCACTACCTTTCTTTCCACTCCACTAACTACCTTAAGCCTAGTACTTATTATACAGCAGGAACTTCTTATTGTAACATTTGTTAATGTCTGTTATGTACTTCGCAGATAAAGATTCTAGTTGTCTACTGATGTACTATGTTCTTCATCTGTAAATATGTTTGTAATTAATTGCTATGTTAAATTGTTAATCACTATGTAATCCAATGTAACTACTGTCTGTTTATTTTAACTGTGGAGCTTTTCTTCCCGGGCCTCCGCTGAAAATGGACCTATGTCCAGTCGGACACTCCCGGTCAACAAATGTAAATAAATAAATAAAATAAATAAGGACACACACGTGTGTGTGTGTGTGTGTGTGTGTGTGTGTGTGTGTGTGTGTGTGTGTGTGTGTGTGTATAAAGTGCATTTATATATGTGGTCTGTGTCCCTGTTTCACAGGTGAAAATAAATAGTCCAAGGATCAGTCCAGCTAATGAATGCTAAATAAATAAGACACAATTCAGTATTATTTCACATAAAGGGTTTCGTCACTAGTAAGTTAAACAATGGTGGCAGAATTTAGGAACATATCAGCCCAGCATAAGGCTATCCTTATAAGGATTTATGTGGGTGATGAAGAATGATTGGTTAAATGAACAGTACCTGCAGCTTGTTCATCAAAAACAATTGGATTACATAGGCCTCACAGGTCTTCCCTGTCATCAGAATCCATATTTGCATGGCTCTATATTTCTGTATTAATTCATATCTTTTTCTTGTTTTGTTTATTAGTCATTTCATTTGGTTATAAATTCACTAAATTTTGTCTGCGTGCTTTGACTGCAGGCATATCTGTCAAGCCATACTTTCTGGAAATATGTTTTGCCATAGATATTTGTGTATGTTGGTGATGTCATAGTGTTCAAAGCTTTGCATCCCATGACTAGTCTAGTATTTAATAAATCCATACCTTTTATTCCAGATCTGACATAAAGAACCTGCTAAGGGCTTTCCATATTTCTTGATTACAGATGCTCAAGTTTGTGACATGAGTACAAAACACAGTGCGGGTTGCCTTTCTTTAGCCAAGCCCTTTCCAATATCTTGTCCTTTTTCTGCTTCCTACATTTCTGGTATGTCAGAGTACATCTTCTGTGTGATTTTGCAAATGGCATTTCCACTGTTATTCCTTTCTGTTTATTTGTACCAGTTTCTTTCAGCAGGCACGCATATTAGACAACTACGGGGGGGGGGGGGGGTGAGGCAAGCAGCAGCATGTTAGCTGCTTATACCTCAAATCACTGCATCGTTGTTTCATTCAGCTTAGCAAACTCTTTGATGCACTGCTATGCTTTTGGGGAGCAAATTTAGGAATTCCTTAAATATGCTGTAGTTCATTATGTGTGATTGGCAAGGAATAATTATTGGTAGACACGTGTTGTAGCTTATCCTTTCAGTGTGAGACTGAGAGGCCTTACCAGAAGTAGCCTGGAGGCTGACAGAAGGAATGCAGAGCAGAATATAAACATTTAAGTACTGTAAAGCTACAAACAGTATGTGGCAGAACAGAGTTTTAGAACAGGTGTTCAGGAATAACTGAAGAGAAGTGAAGCTTGAAATAATGTCTGTTTAGGGGTGATCTGAGGAGGTATTCTTTTACAGACAAAGTGATAAATGCATACAGTAGAATCCCTGCTGAGGTAGTACAGGAAATATATTGTATGCTCAGAAATGCATGGGAAGCAGTAAATAAGAAGTTGAAGTGAAAAGAAATGCAGATTCTATGCAATTTGCAGTGCATGTAGAAATGGGGTGGGTTCGGCAGGGCAAAGAAGTCTTATTAGATTTTCACTGCAATGTTTCTGTGAAACATCACAAACTGCCTAAACTAGGAATAAAAGTATATTTCTGAGACCAGAGAAGGAGGCTGACTGGCTGTAGTCGAACACATCTTTTATTACTTAGCCATGAACTACTTTAAACTTTGCATTTATGCCTGAAGAGTTTTCTGCTGTAATGGAAATTTCTATTTATGGACTCCCCAAATTATGACAAGAATACAGATACCAATGTTTGATGGGTTATTACAAAATAAGCTTTAAACAACTGGCTGTGTTGTGACACTAAGACCTTATGATCAGAGCACTTTTCATGGGAAATCGTTTAGATTACCATTTAAGGCACTTAACAGCTTTCTTGAATAATATAGGTCCCTAAACTGAAGAGACTGCTAATAAACTGCAGTCCAGGGAGTGATTATTACTATCACTTAATGAAAATGTTGTGAATTCCAGGTGACTCTTGTAAAAGTAGGTGTCTATGAATATTATAATGTAAACAATAAGTTATATGCAGTTATAAACAGCTATGCAGATGTCTCTCTTGTAGTGTTTCAACAAAGGATAACAAGTTATTATCTTTCCTGAGATGCTGTTTACAGAAAGTCAATGGTACTAGCATTCTTCAAAGCATACTGAGCATCTGGAAGGCAGTAGAGCAATAAAGGCTGCTGTTTTAAAACATCAAGGAGTGAAAATTTAAAGTCCTTCCCAAATACTGTAAGAAGAGTAAAGTGCCCATTTATTACTCTGAATGTATTTATACACTTTAATCTTGTCTTGAACTGTGTTTGAAATAGTTTCTCTGCCAGCCTATCTGCTTGGTTAATAAATAAATAAATACCATACATACATACATACAAACATACATACATATACATATAAGTAAATACATGAAGCATCATAGCACGGATGTATTAACTTATATCAGTTTTAATCTTTCTTAGCTTGGGACAGGAACTAAATCATTTACAGTCACCAAACTCACATAAGAGTTTCTGCTTTTGAGGTACTTTTCTGATCCCAGTTTGGTTTTGAGACCCTGTGCATACAAGTAGTGTCAAGTCATATACCATGTAAACCAAGGAAACTGGTATCCAAGGTGGAAACTGACATTGTTGTGGTTAGTACTGCTGCTAATGACAACAGCATTCTTTCTACTTCAGCCCTGTTTGATGCAAGCCTATTAACTATTTTGAATGCTCAGGACCCAACATTAGTACCAAGTAACTGAATGATATATATAAACAGTGCTAAGAGTTGTATCCATTTTGTCATAACTAGTTAATGTGAGTTCAGTGGTTGAAATAATCTACTTAATTTGTTTTTTAGTTTCAAATTTCCTTCCACTTCAGTTATTTGTAATATTTGTACATGATAACTATATTTTATGTATTGGAATTCTCCTTTTTACTTCATGTTGTATATGTGATATATTTCTGGCAGTGATTTTCTAGTTAAAAAAAGTCTTGTAAAGTGAATAAATTTTCAGCCCCTGATTATTTGTAAAAATAATTATAAGTACCAATGACCACTACAATTTCACTACAATTTTTTTTGGTGTGTCTGCTTACCAATGTATAGCAAAGGTCACTTACGAAGCGTGTGCTACTGCTCCTCACCACATATCACAATTTAAAATGTGTCAGATGACCAGTTCTGACCAATCCATATCAACATAGCCACAATTACCATTTATACTAAATACAATGTGAGGTATGCCACAATATACAGTTCAAAGGATTTTACTTATGTCATAGTCCAGTAACAAAATAATAGATAGGTAACATAACTTCTCCTCTTCTCCCAAATTGTAATGTCTCTCCTAGCACTTCTAATACAATTCTTATGGAAATAGTGGGGAGCTGCTGAATTCCTCTGTGTCTACTTTCCCAGGTTAATTTCTCCAAATCTTTTGGGTTTCTAATACCATGATGGGACTGGACCCTATTCCTAAGTCAGTGCACAATTAAAGTTCAAGAAATTAGTGTAGTTTCAGTCTTTGATGTTAGCCAAAAGTGCTCTTCTCAGCCCAGAATTGACTCCTTTCATAAATTATACTGAGTTACATTTATTGGTAGCATATCTAGGTTCTTCTTTTTCTTCTTCTTTTGGCTTTTCCCGGTTAGGGGTCGCCACAGCGGAACTCCGGTCCGCTAATGACTGGCAGTAGATTTTTACAGTGCCAAGGTGCCAGCTCGACGCCCAATCTTCAACGAAGGCACGCCCATTCACACATGTCTTTCGAACACCACTCAACTGCGGGGAGGACATGCAGACTCCACACAGAAGGTGCTCCAGCCGAGAATCGAATGGGAGAACCTCTTGCTGTGAGGTGACAACACTACTGCTGCACCACTGTGGCTTGGTAGCATATCTAGGTACGACTGTAAATTCTTTTTTATTAGACCTGTTGCTCCTTTTATTATTGGGACTATCTTGGTATCTTTCTTCCACATTGCTGTCATTTCTGCTTGCAAATCCTGGTATTTTATAACTTTGTGTCATTCTGTACAGAAGACACTGTAATCACTGGGTGTAGCAAATTTCAGTAATCAATGCTACTTTTGTCTTTTTCCATGGACAATTATATCTGATTTTCTCTCATCTATTTTTGAACTATTTGCAATGGGTGATCTGGAGAGAAAGTACATCAGTTCAAGGAATTACTCAGGGCTCTAGCACCCCAAAAAGTGGAGGAAATAGGTGGAGTTGAAGAAGAATGGCAGCACCTAAAAACAGCATCTGTTAGGCCTACAGAAAAGATATGAGGCAGAGCCAGGTATGGAAATAAGAAACATAAGGAAAGCTGGTGGTGGAATGTAGAAATCCAGGAAGTCATCAAAAGAAAGAAGGAATGCAGGAAGAAGTGGGAGATAGAAACGTCTGATCAGGCTAGGAAGGACTACTGGTTGGCTAACAAAGAAGCTAAGAAAGAAGTTGTAATAGCAAAGAATAGGGGATCGGAGGCACTGTACCAACTTCTGGAAAGTCACTCAGTAAGTGGCACAAAGAAACTATATCAGGTTGCAAGGCAAAGACAGAAATATAAAGAAGATAGTCAGACACCCTTCATAAGGGATGCCAGCAACAACCTGCTCACCAGTCCAGAGGACATCAAAGGCAGATGGAAGGAGTATTTCCAGTGGCTTCTGAATGAAGAAAACCCCACAGAAGCTGTACTGCCCCAGAAACAGCCTACAATGAGAGAAGAAGAGGAGCTCACCCTAGAAGGAGTAAGAACAGCAATAAGGAAGATGAAGTCAGGGAAAGCAGCAGGCTCAGATGAGGTCACAGCAGATATGATAAAGATGCTGGGTGAGATAGGGGAGAAATGGCTCCTGAGGGCAGAAAGGTGTATCCCAGATGACCGGAGAACAAGCATACTCGTGCCAGTGTACAAGAACAAAGGGGACATCCACAACTGTAGGCAGTACAGAGGCATCAGCCTCCTATCACATTGCATGAAAGTTCTGGAGACAGTGATTGATAAACGGATACATGGAGTAGTAGAATGTAAGATGGGAGATGAGCAGTTTGGATTCAGATCAGGATTCAACACAATTGACCCGATGTTTGCATTGAGACAGATACTTGAGAAGAAGCTAGAGATGAAGAGAGAATCCAACTGGGCATTCCTAGACTTGGAGAAAGCATATGACAAGGTCCCAAGAAAGCTGATCTTGGCAGTACTACTGTGGTTTGAAGTCCCAGAAACATCAGTAGAATTAGTGCAGGCTAAGTACAAGTACCCAATGACTTAAGTACAAACAGTGTTCAGCCTCACAGAGGGGTTCCCAGTGGGAGTGGGTGTACATCAGGGTTCAGCTCTGAGCCCACTGCTATTCATACTGGTGATGGACTACATTAGCAAACAGGTTGGAGGGGACAGATCAACAAAGCTGCTGTACGCAGATGATGTGGCAGTACAGGCAGGCTCTGAGCTAGAACTTCAGCAAAGGATAGGAGAGTGGAATGCAAATCTGAAGGCACATGGGATGAAACTATGCACAGACAAGACAGTGGTAATGGCAGCAAACTGGGGAAATCGGAAGAAGCTGAGAATAGAGATAGAAAGGAAGATAGTGGAACAGGTAAACAGCTTCAAGTATCTGGGAGGGGTAGTTGAGGAGAAAGGTAGTCTGAATAAAGAGGTCAAAGCTAGAATCAGAGGGGCTGCAGCCAACTGGCATAGAGTATCAGGTATAGTCTATGAGAGAAGAATGCCAAAGAAGCTGAAAAGTAAGGTGCACAGTGGTGCGACCAGTACTACTGTATGATACAGAAACCTGGGCAGTAAAGGCAGAACAGCTGACGAAGGTAGAAGTGATGGAAATGAAGTGCCTGAGAAAGAAGACAGGATGCACACTGTTGGACAGACGAAGAAATGAGGACATAAGAGCAGAAGCCAAAGTAGCTCCAATTGCAGAAAAAGATAAAAGAGAACAGATTACGTTGGTTTGGGCACATGTGTGGAAAAGCAGAAGACAATCTGGTGAGGAAGATTTGGGACAGACAGGAAGAAGGTAAGAGGAAGTGAGGACGTCCAGCAAAGAGGTGGATGGATCGTGTGAAAGAAGATCTGCGACAGTCAGGCATGAGTGTTGAAGGCAGCAGGAGTGTGGCAGTGGATCGACAGAGTTGGCAACAGTTAACACGATATCCTGGCCCCATGTAGAAAAATGGAAAAAAAGTGGGGTGATAATGATGATGATGATGATGATGATGATGATGCAATGGGTGAGCCCATGTGATATAAACTTCCTCATTCTCTGTAATGCTTTGTGGGTCATGCTTCTATATTGTAGTGTTTGCAAAATCACCAGTGCAACAGTTTTGCTCTGTTATTGTACCTTTGAGAATCCAGACATTCTGCCATTAATGTATCACACCCAGCAACAGGATTATGCAACTGTTTCAAGGTCTTTTTTACAGATTCTGCATTTGTCTGTTTCCCTTAGAGGTTAAATTTTGTTTGTAAACCAACATGTATGTAAGTCCACTATCCTGGGCCACCTTTATTAACCTTTTATCTTTTGGTTTCAATTCACCTCTTCTTAACCATTCCTGTGTCAAATCTTGGTCAACATGACATTGTTCTAGGAGGTCCCTGTACTTGCCACTATATTTATGGATTTTCCAATTTTATTTCCTTCTCATCTAATCCTTTTCCTTATTTTTTTGCCACATTTAGTTGCTCTCTGATTTATATATTCTTTGGGTTTTAATTTCAGTTTGCACTTTACATTGAAAGACTTCTGCTAAACTAAGCAAGGATGGCATCTTAGACTTCTCCTCATGTTTTAAAACTTTCATGATATTTGGATGCAGTGAGTCAGCAGATATGTATGCAGTCCCACGTTTGGAGCTCTATATATGTAATCAGTTTTAGGGAGGCCCATACTTCCTTCAGAGCTAGGAATATATAATTTTGATATACAATGACTTTTATATATCACTTGATAAGTATTAAGCATTTTTCTTGTTTTCCAGGCCAACTGATCCAGTACTTTTTGGGACTAGTCAGCTAACCCAAAACTGTAAGTTCTAACAGGAAAAGCAATCTGGGTTATAGCTTGGACTTTATTCCTAGATGTCAAGACAATTTTTAATATTTGTTTTAACCTTCCTTAGTATTCTTTACTGAGTTTCATTCTCATGTTTTCATATTTTACTGCTGATCCTTCATCTATTCCTAAATATTTATATACCCACTCCTCTTCAAGTTATTTTATATCACATTCCTATCCAATGTTAATATGTTCTAGGTGCTGCAGCTTTCCTTTTTTAAATATTGTTTTTTGTATATTTTTCAAGACCAAATTAAATTATTGTTTTGCTTTCAACTCCTTATCTGATGAACTATACAATTTTAAGTCAGCCACTAAAAGTAGGTAAGATGTCTTTAAACAAGGTTGGTTTCCGAGAGCCAAAGTGTAACCATAGCCTAATCTGTTAAGTAGACAGCTTAATGGGTAAAGGACAAGACAAAACATCAAGGGTAACAGAGAATCACCCTGAAATATCCCCCTTGAATTTTTATCCCTGGGATAATTTGCTTTTTGTCATGGTTAAACTGCAAAGTGGTTTGACACTGCTTCATAATCATTGTAATGTAAATGATCAATGTACAGTATATCTTATACATCTGTAAGCATTTCTTTATCCATGAATGTAGAATGCTGTGAAATGCTTTTTTTTTGTAATCGATCCATGTCATATTTAGATTCTTCCCACTTTTTACAATTCTCTATATGACTTTATTTAGCAAAAAATGATTTTTTTGTTCCATATGATTTTCTTTTGTTACCCTTTAGTTCTACTGCCATGATTGATTTTTTTTCTAAATGAATATGAACTCTGTCTGCATCCATTTCAGTATATAGTTTGCATATTATCAGGAGGCAAGTTATTGGTCTATAGTTTTTTAGGATGGTTTGCAGATTCACTCTTGAGGAGGAGTATTGTTTTTTTCTTGTTGTTAACAAGGTTGATATCTGTTTGGGATGTGCATATAAGCAATTCTTATTCAGGGCTAAATCCTTTGTATAAAGATGCCAATGCTTTTAGCCAGAAGTTATGTACTGTGTCTGGGCCTGGGATTTTCTGGGTAGGAGCTTTTTCTTCATTTTGTCTCAATTTCTCTTTCTTCATCCCATTTCATATCCTCTGCATTAAAGCTCCTCACTGTTTCTTTTAATTCTTCCATCCATTCAGTATCGTTGTAAAATGTTCAACAGGGTCTTCATAAATTCTCCAAAATGTGCCTATTTCTTTTTTCATGGTGTTTTATTCCCTTTGCTTTGTTTCACAATTCTCTATAAGATCTTTGGGTCATACATAAATTGCTTATTTTGTACTTTTCCTTTATATTTAATTGCATACCTTCTAATTGTTTCTGTCTGTGCTGATATTTTTAGTTTATTATTGGCAAAAGTATATGATAAATCTTGATCTGTTTTGATACTGTGCATTGCTTTTATCATGCCTATCTTTCTAAGTATTTTGATGATTTGTTCCCTTTTCTATATTCTTTTTTGGTAAGTACCACTTGGAGAGTGGTCATAGGACATGGCTTATACCTGCTTGGTCTCCTAACAGAGGGTAAGATACTAATGTGAACATACAAAATTATCAGTGGTTAAGCCCTTGGAGCTCTTTTGTTCAGTCTTTTACTCCACAATGTTGCTGTAAAATCATGATCTCTCTATTATGCTCCTCTGGCTGAAAAAGCTGTTGTTGGAGGTCTTATCTGATTATCAAGAAATGATCACAAAAACAAATCCTTTGATGCAAACCTCATTTCTTTATTTGTGGACACATGAGCGCTGCAGTGTATGTGTCTGCTTCTAACAGTGCTACGTCTCATTTTAAGTGCTTTATAGCTTTCGCTATTCAGTGCTTCCACAGTGGCATTTTAACTGCTCCCTTCCTTTCCTTTGTTACTCTCATTATTGCAGTAGCACTTTATCTATTATTAGCTTAGCTGCACACTGATATATTCTATTTATTTTGGTTATATCATATGAATTTCTCTTAACAGTCCTGATTATTGTGGTCATCTGTTTTACCAGTCTTCTAATATTTTTGGGTCTTATTTACTTTCTGAAATCTATTTCTTTCATCTGTCTTAATATGTCTATCCATCTCTATTAAATCAAGCAGGTCTTCCCTTAAATCATTTTTTTTCTGGACCAAGAATGTCTTCTTTGCTCTCTGTTTCCTCTGAGTAATCGACAGAAAGTTCCAGAAAATCTTTCTGTAACATATCCTCTTCACATGCACACTGCTTTGTCTGTTGCCCGTACATATGGGAACCCTTAGACTGGAATTCCATTTGAATGAACTGGCATCGGAAATAGGGCACACAATGGACTTCAACTCAGAACAGAATAGTACTTGTAACATTGTAATCAACTCAGTTGGTGATTTTAAAATATATAATTTTAGCTCTCAAAAGTTCGACAGCCAGTTTACAGATTTGTTGTTATAGGGGTTAACTTCTGTACCGGCTGTAAGAGCCAATATAGTTGCAACACTTATAAATTTTAAATTATTCTGAACTTGAGCATTCTCTTCAAAGACTCAACTTCTCAACATCCCTATACCCTTCAGGTTTCTAGTACCTGTAACCCTTCATTGCACCCAACTTTATTGTTATATGAGAAGGTTTGTGAGCTTGAGCAACATCATGTTTTAAATAACAGAGATATTTGTTGTTCATTTTAACATTACTTCTGAGGAAAAATGTTTGATTGATTCAGTTAGGGCAATGACTATAAGACTGATGAAACTTGACAAGGGAGGGTGTTTAGTTGCTATGGACAGTAAAGATTATATTGACAGGATTTACAATATACTGTTTAATGATACTTATAACCAAGTTTTGAGAAACAATGTTAATATTGCTTATAAAAGAATTAGAACACAAATAAATGACATTACTAGAACAATGTATTTCCACAGATGAATTTAGATTTTTGAATGTGCCTACTAATCCTACTATTCTGACAATGTTTGGTCTACCTAAACTTAATAAAGATGGAAGGAATCCTCTCATGTGCCCCATAGTAAGTGCCTGGAATTCTATTACTGACACTTTTGCTAATTTTTTGGATGTCAGACTTAACAGTTGTGTACAAAAAAAGCCACATATTTGTATTGACTCATGGGTCTTTCTAAAGAAGTGTAACTAATTAGAGTTTAATGAAACTTTTATTTTTTTGACTAAAGATGTTAAGGATTTGTATTCTGTGATTCCCCATGATATCAGAATCACATGGTTTAATGATTTCCTCTTAAAAATGGTCTGCAGCTGGATAAAATTAATTTGAAGAAATGCTTGAAATCATTTTAAAGAACAACTTTATCTTTTTTGAAGACCAGGTTTTCATGCAAAAAAAAGGTGATGCGATGAGTGCTGCTTGTAGCTCATTGTTTGCCAACATTGTTATGCTAGAATGGGATCATAAATTTCTTTTTAATAATGAATTGCTTGGAGCGTGTGAATTATATGATAGATACCTGGACAATATTTTTATCATCTGGAAAGACAGGAGGGAATTGATAGTTAAAGTTCTGGGTTATCTTAACAGTACTACCAATTTCTTAACCTTCACTTATGAAATGGATGAAAATAGTATTAACTATTTGGATGTCCTGTTAGTGAAGGATTTGGTGAATAGGAGGTACATATCAGGAATTTATAGGAAACCCATGTACTCCAACACTTTTTTGCATTTTAAAAGTTCCCATCATAGGTCCCAGAAAAAAGAAGTAGTTAAGGAACAGTTTGTCAGGGCAGCAAGGATAGTTTCCCTTCAGGAGGATTTTTTGGTGGAATGTGAACTATTAAATAATATGTTCACAAGGAGGGGTTATCCTCTCGGGTTTATTAATGAAATTAAGGATGAGGTTATCTTAAAGAGAAATCATTGTTATTTTACACCTATATTTGCTTTAGATAAGGAGATTATGCCTGGTCAACAAGAGGGTTTTGCTGATAACACTGATGTTGGGAATAGTTTTAAACTATCTTTCATAACGACCTTCACTATTGACTGGGACCTGGTTAGAGAGGTCATTTTCAAAAAGTGGACCATTATGAATGAGGATTGGACAGTAAAAAACAAAGTGAGTGAAAGACTGCTGTTAGTTTTAGAAAGGGATGGAGTTTTAAAGATCTGATAGAACGTCCAGTAAATAACAAAACAAATTACATCTTGTTGTATCAGTAAATGTGGCAGTTGTACCCTCTGTAAATACATTCTTACAGGGGATCTTTTTAATATTAATGGTTACCAGCTTAGAATTAAGGGTAAAAATTTTAACACCATGGGCATCGTATATGGGGGCTTTATGCCAATGTTGTTCGGCTTTTTAAATCAGCAAAACTGAACTGAAACCAAAAAAATGGGATTTACAAGCATTGCTGTAAAATTAACAAAGAGAAGATGACAAATGTTTTATTTAAACACACAATGGAGTACCCAGGATACAATTTTAAGTTTATTTTAATTGAGAAAATTACACTAAATCCAGGAGGTGGAGCCTAGTAAGAAAATTATATGGGATATCATTTTTAAGGCAATTGGATGGCCAGGGATAAATGAGCTAGCATCAATTTGATGCATTTTAAAAGTTAAGGCACAAAGTAGATCAAGGTTTTTAACATATGTAAGAACATGCAATAAGTAATTACATATTTAATGCTTTGTGTTGTATAAACCATGGGTTTGCTGAAACTAAGACCTTGTCAGTTTAAGGACTTGTTTAATTTAATTAGGGAATGTTAATTGATGAATGCTGATTGACATCATGCAACATTTTTGTAGATCAGAGTGTAAAGTGTGTGCATGTGTATCTTTAAGAAGCATGTAACCCGCACATGTGCACAACCTAGTGCCATTTTGAAAGAGCAGCTAGGGGTAATCATGCATGATCATAGTCATTAATTGTATATAAGTTTTCTAAGTTACAGACTATAGTCAACAATAGTAATGTGTTTGTATGTGATAAAGGTGATTGTACAGAACCCACGAAGATTTGTTTATTCATGTGCTAACACAAAAGCAACATGATGTCAGAACCGGGATGAAAGAGAGAAGAATATTCCAAGCCATGAGATGTAAAGATGACAGCAAAGGTAAAACCAAGAAAAAAGAACACAAACATAGCCAGAAAGAATCAAAGGTAATGAGAAATAAAATGAATTACTTACTCAATGCAAAAGACAATAAAGGGGCATTATAAGGGCACAAACTGCATTATCAGGCAAGCAGAAAATATGAAAAGTTTGTTAACTAAAGAAAATGTTTAAGATAAAAGTATTCGACAAAACAATTAACTGTAAAGCAAATCAAGTATGTTTAAAGCAGAAAACGAGTATGTTTAAAGCAAAACAAATGTGTTTGAGGGAAAGTTGGGCATGTTTAGAGTAAAACAAGCACAAGAAAAGTAAGTTGGGTGTAAAAAAGGACTTAAAAGAGCAAAATGATTACAATAGAAAAGAAAAAATGGCACCTTAAGCAAAATAAAGCAAGGTGACTGCATGTGTTTGGGCAACGTGCTGTGTTTGGGCATAACTATGACTTCGTATTGTACTAAGGGCATAACTAAAGTTATTCAAAGTATCTCAGAGTGTGTAAAAGGGCTTACAGTGTGTGCTTATTACTGTGCATGTATTTTGAAGAGTTTATTGTGTGCAAAGTGCAGCTATTTCATGCAATCCAGTCAAAGTGTAGCTATTTAGAAAAGTTCTTGTGCTGGGTGTGTCTATTCACAAAATGCCACCATTACAGAGTGCTTCTTGTACTGTAAAGAGTTGCCTAGTAAGGTACCACCATTTTCGGGACATTTCAGTGTGCTGTATGCGGTTATTTGCAAAATACAAGCACTTCAAAAGCTATTGAGTTTTGGGGAACAGATGTTTGATTTATTCGCATTGTAAAGTTGCTTGACGTTTCTTAAACTGATAAGAGGTGTTTTCTTGCAAAAGACGACATTACAAGAGTATTACAGTGTTGTTGAGTTACTCAGTCGCATTGTAAAGTTCTCGAATGTTTCTTAAAGTAACGACTTTAAAAAGAGATGGTGCATGACTGTAGCATTTCTGCATTTATAGATAAAATTCTGAAAGTATAACAAAGTGATGGCTAATGACTTTAGCATTTCTGCCTTTACCAATAAGATTCATATCTGATGATAAATTACTTTAGCATTTCTGCCTTTACTGATAATATTCCAAAAGCATTAAAAAGTTATTTTGCAAAGTTTAGTAAAACATTGAGAATTATTTTGCAAAGTTCAGTGAAGCATCAAGAAGTTGTTTTGCAAAGTTCAGTAAAGTATCGAAAAGCCTGCAAAATTTATTTTGCAAAGTTCAGTTAATCAAAAGTACTACAAGTTCACTCATTTGCATAATTCTGACTAACAACAATTTATGTTCAAGGCACAAAGGCATTGAACAAGTTCTGTTTATGCCAGAAACTTCTGCATTTGTGTACGTGTGTATGTTCATTCTTATTTACAAAAAAAACCTTCACTGGTATGTGTTAATATGGCAGATGGATTTCAAAAACCCCTACCACTTGTGTTTGATCAGAATGTTGCAGAGAACTGGAGAATATTTAAGCAAGAGTATGATATTTTCATACAAGCAGCTTATATAGATAGAAAACCACACACCAGTGCATTCATTTTGCTAAACCTAGCAGGGCAGAGGCCATAGAAACAGAGTGTTCATTTGTGTATGCACCAGCAGTATATGAAGGAGAAGGTGCAGACCGCCATATTGTTGTACAAGCTGAATCAAGGGAAGACCATGAGTGTTTGAAGTGCAAGTTTAGAGAGATGTGCAACCCCAAGACGAATGTTACATTAGAGAGGCATTTGTTTTACACAAGAGATCAGAAACCAGGGGAAACATTTGGAGCTTATATAACTGACTTGAGAAACAGAACTAAGACGTGTCAGTTTGGTGATGTAAAAGATGAGCTAATAAAGGCCAGGCTTGTGTGTGGTATTAATATTGCTGCTGCGGGACAGATTTTACTTTATGACAGTGATTTAATGTTGAGCAAAGCCATAGAGGTTTGACAAATCCATGAGGTGACAGAAAAACATGCAAGTATAATTGTGAGTGACAAAAGCATGGGTTCAGTTGGCTCCAGAGCACACGTAGACAGTATGCAACACGTGCCAAACAAGAACAGGCCTAAGCACGAAACAGCTACAGGATTTCCAAAGAAGCCATGAGGTTTTCCATAAAGTTCCAGGAAAAGTGCAAGCTCCAGTGCCAGCTCAGTGCAACACAAACATGAATCAGGAAAACCCAAATCTAGCTTCATTGTTAACTGTCGCAACTGTGGTGCAAATCATGAGTCTAAGACAGAGAAATGCTTAGCATTTGGTCAGCAATGTCACAAGTGTAAAAAATGGAACCATTTCCAAAAGTTTTGTAAATCAAGTAAGCCTCATATGGTTGTAAAGAAAGGTTGCACAAAAAAGCAAGTTGATCAAGTAGAGCCAAAACAGTCAGCTTTCTATGTAGATGGTGTATCAGTGTTTGTGAAGGAGTTACTGCAGCAAATTTATTGACAATAAGTGAAGCGTTTTGCACAGTCCAGATTAATGGAAAATCAGCAGAGCTCAAAGTAGACATTGGATCAAAGTGTAATGTTATATCAGTGGATACTTTTGCAAAAGTAACAAATAATGAACAACTCAATGTAACCAGTACTGTGAGACTTGTTGCTTATGGAGTTGAAGAAATTCAAACCGAAGGTTCAGTGGTACTTTCTTATTATTTGGCCGAGAACTGTTAACTTGTTATTCTATGTAGTCCGAAGGCCAGTACAATTTTACTGGGTCTCAAAGACGGGTCTATATTAGAAGACCGACTGTTTAGGTGATCAAACAGCTAAACATCGATCTTCTAATATCGAATTGCACAATGTCGAACGTCCCAGGGAAACACGTCCCTCGGCCACAACACAAAAAACATTACTTTACACCACCCCACACCTCCCAACGTGGGGGTCTGTGCCCCCCAACTAAATCTACCAACTCCGAGATCACTCAACAGTAGGGAAATAGCAAACTCTGGCAAACGGCTAAGGAAAATCTTTCCCTGAGTTAAATCGGCCATTCGTTGTTTTTTGCTTTCGATATTAGAAGATCGATGTTTAGGTGTTCGATCACCTAAACATTTGGTTTTCTAATATAGACACTCAAAGACAGTTTAAGAATGAATCTGCTTTCTTTTTCTAAAGAAGTTCATCATGTGAGAGCAGTTCCGAGTTCCAATTTCTCTGAAGCCATTTTCTCAGAGTATGCTGATGTTTTCGATGACAAATTGGGCAAGCTTCCAATTGTATATTCCATAAAGATAGACCAAGAGATTATTAGTCACACCAGCAGGAAGAGTTCCAATAGCTATGCAAGATAAAGTAAAAGCTCAGTTGGATAAAATGGTGCAGCAAGGTGTGATTTGTCCAGTCACAGAACCAACTGAATGGGTATCGTCCATGGTAGCCACTCACAAGAAAGGCTCATATGAAATCAGAATATGTATTGACCTGAGAGATTTAAACAAAGCATTAAAAAGACCATATCATCCAATGTGCATAGTTGAAGAAGTTGCAGCTGGAATACTGAATGCCACTGTAGTTTCTGTTTTGGATGCAAAGAGTTAATTTTGGCAAGTGATGCTGGATCGCAAATCCTCATTTCTAACTACTTTTGGTACTCCATTTGGCAAGTACAGATTCCTAAGGATGCCATTTGGAATAAATTCTGCAAGTGAAGTTTTTCAGCATGCAATGGAACAAATGTTTTCAGGTTATCAATGTGCCATAATAGTAGGCGATCTGCTAGTTGGAGGGAATGGTGAAGCAGAGCATGACAGAAATCTCAAGAAAGTTCTAGACAGAGCACATGAAGTAAACTTAAAGTTCAGTCCTCTGAAGTGCAAATTCAGATTTCCAGAAGTTACATACGTAGGTCATTTATTTACAAGTACAGGCATGACACCAGACCTGACCAAGCAAGCAGCTATTCTAGAAATGTCAATGCCAGACAATGTGCAAAGTTTACAGAATTTTCTGGGCCTGGTCAACTATTTAGGCAAATTTATACCAGACTTCAGTGAGTTAACAGCATCTTTAAGAGAGCTAACACACAAAAATGTTGCATGGTCATGGCTGGAACATCATCAGAAGGCATTTGAAGACCTTAAGCATAAAATTGCCACCCCACCTACATTAAGATATTATCATGTGAACAAACCAGTTATTCTTTCCTGTGATGTGTCAAAATTTAGCCAAGGTGCAGTCATACTTCAAGAGGGCAGATCAGTAGCCTATGCATCTAGAACATTAACCAAAACAGAGATGCAATATGCTCAAATTGAGAAAGAGCTTTTGGCTATAGTATTTGCATGCTCCAAGTTTCATGATTATATTTATGGTCAAGCTATTCAGATTGAAACTGATCATCAACCTTTAGTTACTATTCTAAAGAAGCCTATGCATTCTGCTCCAGCAAGATTACAAAGAATGATGCTCAAATTGCAAAAATACAGTTTCAAAATGGTCTACACTAAAGGCAAGTTACTTTATCTGGCTGATACTTTATCCAAATCTTCTAGAAACACAACAGAGCAGCTTGACGCAGAAACGTTTGACTTTGATGTGATGTCAGTGTGTAATTTTTCCACCACTAGACTTGATGAGTTAAGAGATCACACTCAGACTGATTCAATTTCACAGAAGCTCAATCATTATATTAATGTCAGATGTCTGTCAAAGCAATATAGTGTATCATCTGAGGTGCAAGTGCATTTTCCTTACAGAGATGAATTGTTGATGGAAGATGACATTATTTTCAAAGGTCCGAAAATTATTATTCCTGCTTTCTTACAACAGAAATATATTCAAATTTTGCATGGTGGTCACCCAGGATCCACATCCACAAAGAGAAGAGCCAGAGTAATGGTATTTGGGCCTACATTATTAAAAGGCATTGATAGAGTTCTTTCTTCTTGTTCAGTATGCAACAGTATTAGACCGCATTTGCAAAGAGAACCGCTTCAGCTACATCCAGTTCCTGAACTACCTTGGTCTACTGTAACAACTGATATCTTTGAATGGAACAATCAACACTACTTAGTTTTGGTAGACTCTTATTCAAATTAGTTTAAGATTGATCCACTACCAAATTTATCCTCAACTACTGTTATTACTAAGTTGAAGCGTCATGTCTTATCATGGTAGTCCACACAAACTATTTTCTGACAACGTGACTCAATTCACTAGCCAGTTGCTTCAGAAATTTGCAAGAGAATGGGACTTTGTACATGTCACTAGTAGTCCTGAATATCCTCAATCCAATGGTCTAGCTGAATGAGCAGTACAGAGTGCAAAGCAGTTAGTTGAAAGGTCAAAGTGTGACAATACCAATGTTTTCTTGAATTTACTTAATCTCAGAAACATACCTTGTGATGATATTCTTGGCTCACCTGCTCAAAGACTACTTTCCAGGCAAACAAGAACTATGCTACCTATTTCCTCAAGTTTGTTGCAGCCTAAACCCAAGAACAATAACATCATCAAGGCTCAATTGTTTAAGAAGCGTAATAAACAGAAATCTAGTTATGACAGATCGAGTAGATTAACTTGTTCGTTGAGGGAAGGAGAGACAGTACGAATCCAGACAATGAAAGGTTTTGATCGAATAGGACAGATTACAGGCATCTGTGCAGAGATGAGATCTTACTTAGTAAATTCTGAAGCAGTGGAGTATATCAGGAATCACAAACATCTTCTTCCTGTACTAGAACCATTATCATCATTGCAATCACAACATTGTATCCGTGATGCAAACTTTAAATCAAAGAATGAGTCAGACACTGTTTCTAGACCAGAATGTGTTCAAAAGTGTGATTCTGTTCCTAAAAGTGATTCGAACATTCCACAGGTCAACCATTTTGCAGGAACTGTCTGAATTGCTAAATCTAATTTCCAGTTTTATGTCACATGATATGGACAAGTGTCTAAACCAAGTGCGAAATACGCAGCAACGTGGACTTGATTGCATATACTGATATGTTTAACATTGTATAATGCATTTCTAAAGATTATCTGTGATTTCTGCATGCCAAGCAGTCTCATAACAATTGTATGGTCTATTTCTCAAAGAGGGAGGATGTAGATCAGAGTGTAAAGTATGTGCACTTGTATCTTTAAGAAGCATGCGAGGCAGTATGTGCACATATATAATTCGCACACGTGCACAACCGTGGGGCCATTTTGAAAGAACAGCTAGGGAGTGAGCATGCATGATCATAGTCATTAAATTTATATAAGTTACTTATGTTACAGACTATAGTCAAGAATAGTAATGTGTTGGTATGTAATAAAGCTGCTTGAACAGAACCCACAAAGATTTGTTTATTCATGTCCTAACAGGAAAGTGACAATTTTTATCTGTATTTAAACTGTGTTCGGTTTGATACATGTGTATCTGATGAAGTCTTGGTTATTTTAGAGATGAATGCGCTTATTTTATTCTTTGAATAATACAATGAGCTTTCAAGGAGTTTTGTATTCACTGTGTGTCCTGAGAGTTCATCCAGTGAATTTGTGTTTCTTTAACCCTTAGTCCTATTACCCCACAACATTACCTGTGTCGGAGTTGCCAATGTTTCCTGCTCCTTCCCTTCCTGTGCAACTTCAACTGAACCATTGTACCAGTGTCTCACAGAAGGCAGAAGACCATCATCATGTTGGAAATTTTCTTCAGATGCCACCTGCTCCACCTGTTGTTCCTTAATCGGGGGACTTGGAATTCCATCATACTGTGGCATGGTCTGTGCTGGATTCTCCATACTAAATCCTTCACTTTGCAGATACTCCATAACTCCAATTTTTATTTAATTCCCTTCTACCTTACTAATCCTCATTTCTACATTCCCACTTTGTTTTCTTATTTTTTGTATTGTGAAATGTTCCATATCTAGATGTTTTTGCCTGTATTTCTCTTCAAATATCTTTGGTGTTGTTTTTTTTTTGTATTGATTAGTTTAGCTTTCTGCTTTGCATTAATATTATCATACCAGATCTCTTTATCTTTCCCATGTCAATGTTTTCTTTTTTATTCCTTTCAAAAATCTGTGGGTACTGTTCTTTATATCTGGGAACATCTGTTGTAACCTCTTTTTCCAGGTGGCCCAAAGTTCCTTTGTCTATGCACTGTTTTTCATAACTCTCTTATATTAATGAATACACATTTCCCTGTGAAGCCTTTGACATTATTTTCTTCTGCAATAATTTTATTTCCATTAATTTCCCTCTTAGTCTTTCTAAATATCTTCTACCTGGAAATTCTGGGCTTCTTGTATTAAAGTAACAATACATAATTTTTTCCTTATCATGAATAGCCCACTTTGTCAGCTCTATGGCTCTTTTTGGCCTGCCAGTTTTTGTGTTTTTGTGGACTACTACTTCCTTCTACAACAAAGGGGATATCTTCCCTATGAGCCTGTCCTAACCATATTGTAGGAATGTTTCCATGTCCAGAGAATTCTACACTGCCATGTTTCCACTCCGGGCACCAGTGCGTACACCAGGATTGGGTACTTTTCATCCTAAGACCTGAACGATTAGTTGTTTTTTTCTATTGTTTAACCTTCCTCCATAATATATGCTATATAAAATACAGTCTATATATCAATGTCATTTTATAACAAGAAACATCTTTATTAAATTACCACGTTTGACATAGGCAATCTCACATTTATATAAATGAAAACAAGCCAAGTTTAGTAAAACATTGAGAATTATTTTGCAAAGTTCATTGAAGCATCAAGAAGTTGTTTTGCAAAGTTCAGTAAAGTATCGAAAAGCCTGCAAAATTTATTTTGCAAAGTTCAGTTAATCAAAAGTACTACAAGTTCACTCATTTGCATAGTTCTGACTAACGACAATTTATATTCAAGGCACAAAGGCATTGAACAAGTTCTGTTTATGCCAGAAACTTCTGCATTTGTGTACGTGTGTATGCTCATTCTTATTTACAAAAAAACCCTTCACTGGTATGTGTTAATATGGCAGATGGATTTCAAAAACCCCTACCACTTGTGTTTGATCAGAATGTTGCAGAGAACTGGAGAATATTTAAGCAAGAGTATGATATTTTCATACAAGCAGCTTATATAGATAGAAATGCACACACCAGTGCATTCATTTTGCTAAACCTAGCAGGGCAGAGGCCATAGAAACAGAGTGTTCATTTGTGTATGCACCAGCAGTATATGAAGGAGAAGGTGCAGACCGCCATATTGTTGTACAAGCTGAATCAAGGGAAGGCCATGAGTGTTTGAAGTGCAAGTTTAGAGAGATGTGCAACCCCAAGACGAATGTTACATTAGAGAGGCATTTGTTTTACACAAGAGATCAGAAACCAGGGGAAACATTTGGAGCTTATATAACTGACTTGAGAAACAGAACTAAGACGTGTCAGTTTGGTGATGTAAAAGATGAGCTAATAAAGGCCAGGCTTGTGTGTGGTATTAATATTGCTGCTGCGAGACAGATTTTACTTTATGACAGTGATTTAATGTTGAGCAAAGCCATACATGTTTGACAAATCCATGAGGTGACAGAAAAACATGCAAGTATAATTGTGAGTGACAAAAGCATGGGTTCAGTTGGCTCCAGAGCACACGTAGACAGTATGCAACACGTGCCAAACAAGAACAGGCCTAAGCACGAAACAGCTACAGGATTTCCAAAGAAGCCATGAGGTTTTCCACAAAGTTCCAGGAAAAGTGCAAGCTCCAGCGCCAGCTCAGTGCAACACAAACATGAATCAGGAAAACCCAAATCTAGCTTCATTGTTAACTGTCGCAACTGTGGTGCAAATCATGAGTCTAAGACAGAGAAATGCTTAGCATTTGGTCAGCAATGTCACAAGTGTAAAAAATGGAACCATTTCCAAAAGTTTTGTAAATCAAGTAAGCCTCATATGGTTGTAAAGAAAGGTCGCACAAAAAAGCAAGTTGATCAAGTAGAGCCAAAACAGTCAGCTTTCTATGTAGATGGTGTATCAGTGCTTGTGAAGGAGTTACTGCAGTAAATTTATTGACAATAAGTGAAGCGTTTTGCACAGTCCAGATTAATGGAAAATCAGCAGAGCTCAAAGTAGACATTGGATCAAAGTGTAATGTTATATCAGTGGATACTTTTGCAAAAGTAACAACTAACGAACAACTCGATGTAACCAGTACTGTGAGACTTGTTGCTTATGTAGTTGAAGAAATTCAAACCGAAGGTTCAGTGGTACTTTCTTATTATTTGGCCGAGAACTGTTAACTTGTTATTCTATGTAGTCCGAAGGCCAGTACAATCTTTACTGGGTCTCAAAGACGGGTCTATATTAGAAGACCGACTGTTTAGGTGATCAAACACCTAAACATCGATCTTCTAATATCAAATTGCACAATGTCGAACGTCCCAGGGAAACACATCCCTTAGCCACAACACAAAAAACATTACTTTACACCACCCCACACCCCCCAACGTGGGGGTCTGTGCCCCCCAACTAAATCTACCAACTCCGAGATCACTCAACAGTAGGGAAATAGCAAACTCTGGCAAACGGCTAAGGGAAATCTTTCCCTGAGTTAAATCGGCCATTCGCTGTTTTTTGATTTCGATATTAGAAGATCGATGTTTAGGTGTTCGATCACCTAAACATTTGGTTTTCTAATATAGACACTCAAAGACAGTTTAAGAATGAATCTGCTTTCTTTTTCTAAAGAAGTTCATCATGTGAGTGCAGTTCCGAGTTCCAATTTCTCCGAAGCCATTTTCTCAGAGTATGCTGATGTTTTCGATGACAAATTGGGCAAGCTTCCAATTGTATATTCCATAAAGATAGACCCAGAGATCACTCTATTAGTCACACCAGCAGGAAGAGTTCCAATAGCTATGCAAGATAAAGTAAAAGCTCAGTTGGATAAAATGGTGCAGCAAGGTGTGATTTGTCCAGTCACAGAACCAACTGAATGGGTATCGCCCATGGTAGCCACTCACAAGAAAGGCTCATATGAAATCAGAATATGTATTGACCTGAGAGATTTAAACAAAGCATTAAAAAGACCATATCATCCAATGCGCATAGTTGAAGAAGTTGCAGCTGGAATACTGAATGCCACTGTAGTTTCTGTTTTGGATGCAAAGAGTTCATTTTGGCAAGTGATGCTGGATCGCAAATCCTCATTTCTAACTACTTTTGGTACTCCATTTGGCAAGTACAGATTCCTAAGGATGCCATTTGGAATAAATTCTGCAAGTGAAGTTTTTCAGCATGCAATGGAACAAATGTTTTCAGGTTATCGATGTGCCATAATAGTAGGCGATCTGCTAGTTGGAGGGAATGGTGAAGCAGAGCATGACAGAAATCTCAAGAAAGTTCTAGACAGAGCACATGAAGTAAACTTAAAGTTCAGTCCTCTGAAGTGCAAATTCAGATTTCCAGAAGTTACATATGTAGGTCATTTATTTACAAGTACAGGCATGACACCAGACCTGACCAAGCAAGCAGCTATTCTAGAAATGTCAATGCCAGACAATGTGCAAAGTTTACAGAATTTTCTGGGCCTGGTCAACTATTTAGGCAAATTTATACCAGACTTCAGTGAGTTAACAGCATCTTTAAGAGAGCTAACACACAAAAATGTTGCATGGTCATGGCTGGAACATCATCAGAAGGCATTTGAAGACCTTAAGCATAAAATTGCCACCCCGCCTACATTAAGATATTATCATGTGAACAACCAGTTATTCTTTCCTGTGATGTGTCAAAATTTAGCCAAGGTGCAGTCATACTTCAAGAGGGCAGACCAGTAGCCTATGCATCTAGAACATTAACCAAAACAGAGATGCAATATGCTCAAATTGAGAAAGAGCTTTTGGCTATAGTATTTGCATGCTCCAAGTTTCATGATTATATTTATGATCAAGCTATTCAGATTGAAACTGATCATCAACCTTTAGTTACTATTCTAAAGAAGCCTATGCATTCTGCTCCAGCAAGATTACAAAGAATGATGCTCAAATTGCAAAAATACAGTTTCAAAATGGTCTACACTAAAGGCAAGTTACTTTATCTGGCTGATACTTTATCCAAATCTTCTAGAAACACAACAGAGCAGCTTGACGCAGAAACGTTTGACTTTGATGTGATGTCAGTGTGTAATTTTTCCACCACTAGACTTGATGAGTTAAGAGATCACACTCAGACTGATTCAATTTCACAGAAGCTCAATCATTATATTAATGTCAGATGTCTGTCAAAGCAATATAGTGTATCATTTGAGGTGCAAGTGTATTTTCCTTATAGAGATGAATTGTTGATGGAAGATGACATTATTTTCAAAGGTCCGAAAATTATTATTCCTGCTTTCTTACAACAGAAATATATTCAAATTTTGCATGGTGGTCACCCAGGATCCACATCCACAAAGAGAAGAGCCAGAGTAATGGTATTTGGGCCTACATTATTAAAAGACATTGATAGAGTTCTTTCTTCTTCTTCAGTATGCAACAGTATTAGACCGCATTTGCAAAGAGAACCGCTTCAGCTACATCCAATTCCTGAACTACCTTGGTCTACTGTAAAAACTGATATCTTTGAATGGAACAATCAACACTACTTAGTTTTGGTAGACTCTTATTCAAATTGGTTTAAGATTGATCTACTACCAAATTTATCCTCAACTACTGTTATTACTAAGTTGAAGCGTCATGTCTTATCATGGTAGTCCACACAAACTTTTTTCTGACAACGTGACTCAATTCACTAGCCAGTTGTTTCAGAAATTTGCAAGAGAATGGGACTTTGTACATGTCACTAGTAGTCCTGAATATCCTCAATCCAATGGTCTAGCTGAATGAGCAGTACAGAGTGCAAAGCAGTTAGTTGAAAGGTCAAAGTGTGACAATACCAATGTTTTCTTGAATTTACTTAATCTCAGAAACATACATTGTGATGATATTCTTGGCTCACCTGCTCAAAGACTACTTTCCAGGCAAACAAGAACTATGCTACCTATTTCCTCAAGTTTGTTGCAGCCTAAACCCAAGAACAATAACATCATCAAGGCTCAATTGTTTAAGAAGCGTAAAAAACAGAAATCTAGTTATGACAGATCAAGTAGATTACCTTGTTCGCTGAGGGAAGGAGAGACAGTACAAATCCAGACAATGAAAGGTTTTGATCGAATAGGACAGATTACAGGCATCTGTGCAGAGATGAGATCTTACTTAGTAAATTCTGAAGCAGTGGAGTATATCAGGAATCACAAACATCTTCTTCCTGTACTAGAACCATTATCATCATTGCAATCACAACATTGTATCTGTGATGCAAACTTTAAATCAAAGAATGAGTCAGACACTGTTTCTAGACCAGAATGTGTTCAAAAGTATGATTCTGTTCCTAAAAGTGATTCGAACATTCCACAGGTCAACCATTTTGCAGGAACTGTCTGAATTGCTAAATCTAATTTCAAGTTTTATGTCACATGATATGGACAAGTGTCTAAACCAAGTGTGAAATACGCAGCAACGTGGACTTGATTGCATATACTGATATGTTTAACATTGTATAATGCATGTCTAAAGATTATCTGTGATTTCTGCATGCCAAGCAGTCTCATAACAATTGTATGGTCTATTTCTCAAAGAGGGAGGATGTAGATCAGAGTGTAAAGTATGTGCACTTGTATCTTTAAGAAGCATGCGAGGCAGTATGTGCACATATATAATTCGCACACGTGCACAACCTTAGTGCCATTTTGAAAGAACAGCTAGGGAGTGAGCATGCATGATTGTAGTCATTAAATTTATATAAGTTACTTATGTTACAGACTATAGTCAAGAATAGTAATGTGTTGGTATGTAATAAAGCTGCTTGAACTGAACCCACAAAGATTTGTTTATTCATGTCCTAACAGGAAAGTGACAATTTTTATCTGTATTTAAACTGTGTTCGGTTTGATACATGTGTATCTGATGAAGTCTTGGTTATTTTAGAGATGAATGCGCTTATTTTATTCTTTGAATAATACATTGAGCTTTCAAGGAGTTTTGTATTCACTGTGTGTCCTGAGAGTTCATCCAGTGAATCTGTGTTTCTTTAACTCTTAGTCCTATCACTCCACAACATTACCTGTGTCGGAGTTGCCAATGTTTCCTGCTCCTTCCCTTCCTGTGCAACTTCAACTGAACCATTGTACCAGTGTCTTACAGAAGGCAGAAGACCATCATCATGTTGGAAATCTTCTTCAGATGCCACCTGCTCCACCTGTTGTTCCTTAATCGGGGGACTTGGAATTCCATCATACCGTGGCATGGTCTGTGCTGGATTCTCCATACTAAATCCTTCACTTTGCAGATACTCCATAACTTCAATTTTTATTTAATTCCCTTCTACCTTACTAATCCTCATTTCTACATTCCCACTTTGTTTTCTTATTTTTTGTATTGTGAAATGTTCCGTATCTAGATGCTTTTGCCTGTATTTCTCTTCAAATATCTTTGGTTTTGTTTTTTTTTGTATTGATTAGTTTAGCTTTCTGCTTTGCATAAATATTATCATACCAGATCTCTTTATCTTTCCCATGTCCATATTTTCTTTTTTATTCCTTTCAAAAATCTGTGGGTACTGTTCTTTATATCTGCGAACATCTGTTGTAACCTCTTTTTCCAGGTGGCCCAAAGTTCCTTTGTCTATGCACTGTTTTTCATAACTCTCTTGTATTAATGAATACACATTTCCCTGTGAAGCCTTTGACATTATTTTCTTCTGCAATAATTTTATTTCCATTAATTTCACTCTTAGTCTTTCTAAATATCTTCTACCTGGAAATTCTGGGCTTCTTGTATTAAAGAAACAATACATAATTTTTTCCTTATCATGAATAGCCCACTTTGTCAGCTCTATGGCTCTTTTTGGCCTGCCAGTTTTTGTGTTTTTGTGGACTACTACTTCCTTCTACAACAAAGGGGATATCTTCCCTATGAGCCTGTCCTAACCATATTGTAGGAATGTTTCCATGTCCAGAGAATTCTACACTGCCATGTTTCCACTCCGGGCACCAGTGCGTACACCAGGATTGGGTACTTTTCATCCTAAGACCTGAACGATTAGTTGTTTTTTTCTATTGTTTAACCTTCCTCCATAATATATGCTATATAAAATACAGTCTATATATCAATGTCATTTTATAACAAGAAACATCTTTATTAAATTACCACGTTTGACATAGGCAATCTCACATTTATATAAATGAAAACAAGCCACATTTACATAATTCGAGTTGCACACATTATACATTGCAAACCATGCTGACACAATTGTAGTTGCAAACATTATATATCACTTATAATCTGAAAAACTCTGAACTAAAAACACAACAATGTCAAGGCAAGGCTCCGAACACAAAGTTTAGTACTTTTGTTCTACTTTAATCAGAATACAACTTCATTAGAAAATGCAAAATGTAGATCTGCCACAAGAATTTAAAAAGACTGCACATAAATCATGCAATCTGTACAGCCGATGAAAGATAAAATTGATGATGTCACAAACATGAAAAATTCCCTTGAAAAATGTAAGTGATAGGACTACAAAGCAACTGCAATTTGTTAAAAGCCTATATAAACAATGTTAACTAAGAAGTAACATTAAATCCTTAAAGCATATAAAAACATTTAATGTTGAATGTTTCATTAAGACTTGGGGCTCTGTCTGCCCGCAGTCTAATCTTCCAACTGCTTTCCTTACATTCTAACTGAATTTTATAATCTCCAGCAAAACAGTCAGTGTTAACTGAATTAATTACATAGAAGAAAAACTTCTCAAAATCCACACAGAAAGCAGCATGTTTGGCTAGTGCATTTTTATGGTCATTTTTCCTAATAGACAAAACATGCTCATAAATCCTTCTGTTCAAACACCTGACAGTCTTGCCAATGTGAAATGCAGTATAAGAACCACAGACAGCTGCATAAACTACATTTTTTTGAAATTCAGCTGAACCTTCCCTTCACCAAGCAGTCAAGTATTCCCTTAAAACCCTACTCCAGCCTCCTGCAGAATACAAGTGTACAGGGAGACTACATCTAGTGAGGCAAAATGAAAATCAAAGTCACTAATGAAATCATTCAGGAGCTCCAGAAGGTGCTAGGAGTCCCTTAAATAATACTAACTCTGTGTTATCTAGTTTAGGATGTGGTCCAAGAAAGTAGAAATTGGCTCAGTCTTTGAATGTGCTGCTGATACAATCGGCCTGAAAGGAAGTCTGTTCTTATCTTTATGGACCTTTAGTATCCCCCATAAAATGTGCCATTTTGGGAAAACCCACTTGAAGATAGGTATAGGTTTCCATGTCCAGCTGACCAAGATTGTATAAATCGAACAACGTGTGATCAACAGTGGAAAAACTCCTGTTAATGGTACCCCTGAAAACATCTCTGTAATTTAATTCATCAATAAGCATATCCTGTATCTCACGGTTGTAATCAGTGTTATTGCTAAGGACCAATGTTCCACCCTTGTCCACCTTCATAATCCTTATTTACTGGAAAGGTCTATCAAGGCAGTCCTTTCAGTTGCACTCAGTTGTAGTATCAGGATCTTAGAGATAAATTGTCCCTCAGCTCATCCTCACAGATGTTTCTGAATGCTTGAAGAGTGCCATTAAGTGTAGGATTAAATGTGCTTTGTTTCTTTAAATGATCAGGTGGTAGATCTGGCAGTGAAACATCATCCATAACGTATTGCAAATTTACCTTCTGTAGATCATATTGCAAGTGAAGTGCGCTGTATCTTTAAGAAGCATGTCAAGGCTGTACGAGCCCACATAAATTACAGACACATGGATTCCCTAGTGCCATTTTGTAAGAGCAGCCCACAGTGAGAGCATGGACGATTGCAAGTGTTAGCTTGTATATAAGTTACTTAAGTTATCTTTATAGTGATGTGTTTGTATAGAATAAAGCTGCTTGAACAGAACCCACAATGACTCTTCTATTGTGTCCAAAGTAGGAGAGCGACATAGTGTCAGAAATGGGATCGAAGAGAATAAAATCCAGAGCCATGAGGTGCAGAGACAACAGTGAAGGTAAAAGCAAGAGAAACGAGCAGAAAAAGAGGCAGAAAAGAATCAAAGGTAATGAGAAGTAGCACAAACTGTTTATTTGGTAAAAGAGATAAAACGGGGAATTACAAGGGCACAAACCACATTATTGAGCAAGCGGAAGGCACAAAAAGTTTATTAGGTAAAAAGAAAGTTTAAAATAAAGGTATTTGTTGAAACAATTAACAGTAAAGCAAAACAAGCATGTTTAAAGCAAAACAAGTGTGTTTAAAGATAAAATGTGCATGTTTGAAGTAAAGCAAGTGTGTTTAAAGCAAAACTGGAAATGCTTAGAGTAAAATGAGCACAAGAAATGTACTTGGGCATAAAAAGGCTTAAATGAGCAAAACAAACATAATAAGGCAAAACGAGAGAAAAAAGGCACATTAAGCAAAAAATAAACCAAGGCAACTGCATGCATTTTGGCAAAGTGCTATGTTTTGGCAGAACTATGACTTTAAAGCAAAAACTCACACCATGAATATCTACCAAAAAGACACTGCTCCCAATATCAATGAAGGCTGTCCTCCGTAGTAATCCTTAATAACTTGTATATATATAACCAGTCCACAAGACAAATCATATTTCAATGAACTCACATCTTATTTTATTGACTTAAAATTATAGAAACAAAAACGGATTTAGCGCTTTCATCTCCGCCACAGAGACTTCATCAGAATCATCTGTTTCCATGTCTTTACCAATATTTATAGCAGTACATTCCTTCTAATTGGCTGGCCAATCAATATTAGGATTTAAACATGCCATGTTTTTAACCCTTACATTTCAACTGTTAAGTAATTCATTCATAAGAAAACAGTCCTTTCAAAAATATATACATATACAAAGTGTCATTTATTTAATACATGTATACAAATAAATAATTAATAAACAGATAAGAGAATGGACATAAAATATTAAATTCTACACACATCTATAAAACTATACATGTGTGTATGTATATAAAAATATGTTTTAAAAAAGATGCATCAGAGAAATTGAGGAAAATACCTCAGAGTAATAAAGGGACAATATACTAGGGACACCAGTAGTAATACTCAAAAAGCATTTCCAGAAACCATTGAGGTACAGTTTTAAAAGGAATAAAAATCTGAAAAATATTTTGAAAAGGAAAAAGAATGTATATTAGAGTGGAACCTGTTTAAAATATGGTACCTTCAAATGTGGGATGAAGGAATTGAATATTGTTTGTGTCTTTCGGCTTTTCCCGGTTAGGGGTCGCCACAGCGGAACTCCGGTCCGCTAATAATTGGCAGTAGATTTTTACATGATGGCTTGCTGGGCCTAATGCACAACCTAATGAAGGAATTGAATATACCAAGTATAAATATGATTATTAAGGGAAAACATATAATAGTTGTTATTCGAAAGGTGTTGTGTATTTGGCATACTGTATTGAATATACCAAGTATAAATATGATTATTAAGGGAAAACATATAATAGTTGCTATTTGAAAGGTGTTGTGTATTTGGCATACTGTAAAATCTGTTAGGGATGCTGTATAGGAAAAACTGAACGTAACCTGAGGTACGTATATACGAGCACCTACGTCATATCAACAAAAAGAATTAAAATAATGCCCTTTTTAGACACACACTGACTTGTAAGGAAGCTGATTTCAAATTTTGGGTACTGGAAGAAGTTGGACACAATGAATGAGAAGGTGACTGGGAGACCAAGTTAGAATTTCGAGAAATGATTTGGCAACTCAGATTAGGTGCATGTAGTTGTCCAGGTATAAATGACCATATTTCTATTAGTTCAGCTTTGAAACTTCTCTCAGCTGACCCAAAGAGACACAACCCAGAATGATGGTATTATCAAACCCTATTTAAGAAATACACAAATTATATATATATATATATATATATATATATATATATATATATATATATATATATATATATATATATATTATTTTATTTATTTTTTTTAATACATTTTAACTATTTTTAACTTTCTTAAGCATTGTAATTAAACTGTATAGCACTTTATAATGCACTAATTGAAGCACTTTATTAGGACATGACTTTTTGTTAAAAGTTTTGTTATATATGGTATTCATCGATTTTTGAGTATTACTACTGGTGATGGTGCTGCGGTAGCATTGTCACCTCACAGTTAAACATTGCCTGTTCGATTCTCAGTTAGAGTGTCTTCTGTGTGTCAACATGCGTGAATGGGTGTTCCTTCGTTGAAGGTTGTGCATTAGGCCCAGCAAGTCAGCACGTAAAAATCTACTGCCAATCATTAGCGGACCGGGAGAAGCCGAAAGACACAAACAAACTACTGGTGTCCCTAGTATATTGTCCCTTTATTACTCTGAGTTATTTTCCTCAATTTCTCTGATGTATCTTTTTTAAACATAATTTTATATACACACACATATATAGTTTTATAGATGTGTGTAGAATTTAGTATTTCATGTCCATTCTCATCTATTTATTAATTATTTATTTGTATACATGTATTAAATAAATTACACTTTGTATATGCATATATTTTTGAAAGGACTGTTTCTTATGAATTAATTACTTAACAGTTGAAATGTAAGGGTTAAAAACATGGCATGTTTAAATCCTAATATTGATTGGCCAGCCAATTAGAAGGAATGTACTGCTATAAATATTGGTAAAGACATGGAAACAGATGATTCTGATGAAGTCTCAGTGGCAGAGATGAAAGCGCTAAATCCGTTTTTGTTTCTATAATTTTAAGTCAATAAAATAAGGTGTGATTTCATTGAAATATGATTTGTCTTGTGGACTGGTTTTAGATATATATATATATATATATATATATATATATATATATATATATATATATATATATACACAAGTTATTAAGGATTACTATGGAGGACAGCCTTCATTGATATTGGGAGCAGCGTCCTTTTGGTAGAACTATGACTTTGTATTGTATCAAGGGCATAGCTAAACTTTTTCAAAGTATCTCAAAGCATGTAAAAGTGCTTACAGTGTGTGATTATTGCTGTGCATGTGTTTCAAAGAGTTTATTGTGTGTAAAGTGCAACTATTTTGTGAAATGCAGTCAAAGTATAGCCATTTTGAAAATGTTCTTGTGCTGGGTGTGCCCATTCGCAAACTGCCACCATCACAGAGCGTTTCTTGCATTGTAAAGAATTGGCTTGCAAGGTACCGACATTTTAAGGACATTTCACTGTGCTATATGCAGTTATTCACAAAGTGCAACTACTTCGAAATATTATTGAGTTTGAGTAAGAGAGGTTCAGTTTATTCGCATCATGCAGTTATTTGATATGTTTCTTATACTAATAAGAGGTGATTTATTGCAGGAACAATATTACAAGAACATTACAGTGCCTGAAAGTTTATTTTACGCACATCGTAAAGTTGTTAAGATGTTTCTTAAAATGATGATAAATGACTTTGGCAAAATGATGGTTAATGACTTTAGCAATTGGCCTTCAGAACGATATTACTAGAGTTTTAAACCGCCAGAGAAGATTATTCCGAGGAGTTCAACTGTTCAACGGTACTACGAGTTTGTTTATTAGTATTATTTTCAAAAGCCAATAAAAACAAATTCAGAGCATAAGTTTCTGGCATATGTGCATGAGTATATGTTTGTGCTTATTTGCAAAACCCTTCACTGGTATGTGTTAATATGGCAGACAGAGTTCAAAAACCACTACCATTTATGTTTGATCAGAATATTGCAGAAAATTAGAGAATATTTAAGCAAGAGAACAATATTTTTATACAGGTAGCTTATGCAGATAGAGATGCACGCACCAGGGCATTCATTTTGGTAAATCTAGCTGGCTCAGAGGCCATAGAAGAGAGCATTCATTTGTGTATGAGAGTGCAGAGTGTCTGAAGCGCAAGTTCAGAGAAATGTGGAACCCTCAAACAAATATTACATTAGAGAGGCATTTGTTTTACACGAGAGATCAGAAGCCAGGGGAAACATTTGCAGCTTACATAACTGACCTGAGAAACAAAGCTAAAACATGTTGGTTTGGCGACTTAAAAGATGAGTTGATAAAGGACAGGCTTGTGTGTGGTATTAATAGTGCTGCAGTGAGAAAGATTTTGCTTTGTGACAGTGATTTAATGTTGAGTAAAGCCATAGATATTTGTCAAATCCATAAGGTGACAAAAAACACACGAGTATGCTTGCAAATGACAAGAACATGAGTTCAGTTGGCTCCAGAGCAAATGTAGATAGTATGCAACACATGGCAGACAAAAGTAGGCCCAAACACACATAGGTTTCCAGCAAGTTCTAAGAAAGGAGCACGCTCTAGTTGAATGCAGTACAAGCATGAATCAGCAAAATGCAAGTCCAGCTTTATTGTTAACTGTCACAATTGTGGTGCAAATCATGAGTCTAAAAGAAAGAAGTGCTTAGCATATGGTCAGCAATGTTACAAGTATAAAAAATGGAACCACTTCCAAAAGTTTTGTAAGTCAAGTAAGCCTCACTCAGTTGTAAAAAAAGGTCACAAAAAGAAGCAAGTTGATCAAGTAGAGCCAAAGCAGACAGCTTTCTATGTAGATGGTGTATCAGTGCTTGATGAATGAATTGATGCAATGAGCTTATTAACAAGAAGCTAAGTGTTTTGCACTGTCCAGATTAATGGAAAATCCACAGAACTCAAAGTAGACACTGGTTCAAAGTGTAATGTTATATCAGCAGACACATTTGCTAAAGTGAGAACTAACGAACAACTCAATCTAGCCAGTAGTGCAAGACTTGTTGCTTATGGAGGTGAAGAAATTCAAAAGGAAGGTTCAGTGATGCTTTCATGTTTTTGGCCAAGAACTGATACAACTTGTTGAACAATGCAATCTTTGTTGGGTCTCAAAGATAGCTTAAGAATGAATCTGCTTTCTTTTGCTAAAAAAGTCCATCATGTAAGTGCATTTCTGAGTTCTAATTTTTTCAGAAGCCATTTTCTCAGAGTATGCTGATGTTTTTATTCCATGAAGCTAGTTCCAGAGGTAACTCATGCAGTCAGACCAGCAATAAGAGTTCCAATACCTATGCAGGATAAAGTTGGATAAGATGATGCAGCAAGGCGTCATTTGTCCAGTCACAGAACTAACTGAATGGGTATCGTCTATGGTAGCAGCTTATAAAAAAGGCTCAGATGAAATTAGAATATGTATTGATCCAAGAGATCTAAACAAAGCATTAAAAAGACTGTATCATTCAATGCGCACAGTTGAAGAGGTTGCAGCCTTAATACCGAATGCCCCTGTTTTCTCCATCTTGAATGCAAAGTGTTCGTTTTGGCAAGTGATGCTTGATTGCAAATCCTCATTTCTAAGTACTTTTGGTACTCCATTTGGCAGCTACAGATACTAAGAATGCCATTTGGAATAAATTCTGCAAGTGAAGTCTTTCAGTATGCAATGGAGCAAATTTTTTCAGGTTATCCTTGTGCCATAATAGTAGATGATTTATTGGTTGGAGGCAGTGGTGAAGCAGAGCATGATAGAAACCTCAGGAAAGTTATAGACATAGGACATGAAGTAAACTTGAAGCTCAATCCTCTGAAGTGCAAATTCAGACTTCCAGAAGTTACATATGTAGGTTATTTGTTTACGACTACAGGTTTGAAACCTGACCTGACCAAGCAAACATCTATTCTTGAAATGCCAGCTCCAGATAATGTACAAGCTCTACAACATTTTCTAGGTATGGTCAACTATTTAGGCAAGTTTATACCTGATTTCAGTGAGTTGACAGCACCTTTAAGAGAGCTAACATATAAAAATGTTGTATGGTCATGGCTGGGACAACACCAGAAGGCATTTGAAGACCTTAAGCAGAAAATTGCCACCCCACCTACATTAAGATATTATGATGTAAACAAACCAGTTACTGTTTCTTGTGATGCTTCAAAATTTGGTCTTGGCGCAGTTATACTTCAAGAGGGCAGACCAATAGCCTATGCATCTAGATCATTAACCCAAACTGAGATGCAGTATGCTCAGATTGAGAAGGAACTTCTGGCAATATTATCTGTATGTTCTAAGTTTCATGATAATATTTATGGTCGAGCTATTCAGATTGAGACTGACCACCAACCTCTAGTTATATTCTAAAGAAACCTATGTATTCCACTCCAGTGAGACTGCAAAGAAAGATGCTTAAATTGCAAAAGTATCATTTCAAAATGGTCTACATGAAAGGCAAATTGCTTTATTTGGCTGATACCTTATCCAGATAACCCAAAAATATGACAGAACAGCTTGATGCAGATAATTTTGACTTAGATGTGATGGCAGTATGTAATGTTTCTACCACTAGACTTGATGAGTTGAGAGAACACAGTCAGACTGATCCAATTTTGCAGAAGTTTACTCACAACATTAATTTTGGATGGGCATCAAGGCAATCTAGTGTACCACCTGACGTGCAAACCTACTTTCCTTACAGAGATGAATTGTTGACGGAAGATGGCATTATTTTCAAAGGTCCTAAATTTGTAGTTCCTGCTTCCTTACAAGAATATATCCAGATTTTGCATCATAGTCACCCAGGTTCCACATCCACTAAGAGAAGTGCAAGAGAATTAATATTTTGGCCTTCATTACCAAAAGACATTGAAAAAGTACTTTCATTTTGTTCAGTAGGCAATAGTACTAGAATGCATTTGCAAAGAGAACCACTTCAGCTAAGTCCAGTTCCTGACCTACCTTGGTCAACAGTTGCAGCTATCTTTGAGTGGAACAATCAACACTACTTAGCTTTGGTAGACTCTGATTCAAATTGGTTTGAGATTGATCTACTACCTAACCTAACATCCACAGCTGTTATTAGTAAGCTGAAATGTCATTTCTCAGTTCATGTTAGTCCACACAAACTTCTTTATGAAAATGGTACTCAATTTACTAGCTAGTTGTTTTGGAAATTTGCAAGACTGGGACTTTGTACATGTCATGCCTTTTGTTTCTTTCTTGGCTGACCACTTTGGTGTCCTTATTGGCCAAGAATTGTGCACTAAAAAGGACCTGTTGAACCAGAAAGTAATGGAAGAAAATATCCTGAAGTGCATTACCACTTGTACTGGGAATAATATTAAGAGAAGCATCAGGCAAACATTCATCTGAAGTTGCAGTGTCACAAGACAGAACTAAAGTGGTTATGTTTTTTCTACCCCCACTCTGTTGTGTAGACATAACTGGGGTTTTTAAGGGATGAGCTGGCCCTCCATAATAAGCTGCAAAATCCCTTCTAAGCTTAGCCTGTTTTTTCTGTATTATAGATGCTCTTAAATGATCAGCTTTGGCTGTAATACCAGAATACAATGTACTGAGAAAAAGAAAACTATTTGAACATTTAATTTTACCATCAGGTTGTGCCATCTGAGTTCTATAACTTCCAATTTCATCCTTATAATGCTAAACCTAAGTTCTCATCACTGCTGGTCCAGTATTGTTAAACAGTGAAACAAATTAATTGTAAAGGGGATCATTTGTTTAGCACAGTTAGGAAATTTAAAAACCCTTAAACCATGTGGAACAATTGAACAAGCAATATTTTCTTCTAAATAAAGAATCTCATTGCAGAGAAATAAACTTTAGTACAATGCTTCAACTTGTAAATGTTTTTTCTGCACATAACAGTCATGTTTTTACTAATAAACTGGTTGTTACTTATCACAGTGTTGTTTCCAACAGCTCAGATGGAACAACTTGATGCTAAAATTAAACATTCAAATAGTTTTCTTTCTTTCAGTACATTGCATTCTGTTATTGCAGCCAAAGCTGATTGTTTAAGAGCATCTATAGTACAGAGAAAACAGGCTAAGCTTAGAAGGGATTTTGCAGCTTATTCTGGCGGGCCAGCTCATCCCTTAAAAACCCCAGTTATGTCTACACCACAGAGTGAGGGTAGCAAAAACATTACCACTTTAGTTCTGCCTTGTGACACTGCAACTTCTGATGGATGTGTGCCTGATGCTTCTCTTAACATTGTTCCCAGTACAAGTAGTAATGCACTTCAGGATAATTTCCCCAATTACCTGCTGGTTCACTAGGTCCTTTTTAGTGCACCCTTCAGGGCAAATAAGGACACCAAAGTGGTTAGCCAAGAAAGAAACGAAAGGCAAAGGGAGGGGGAAGAACAAGGGGAAAACATAGAATACAAAACTGAAGTGTTGAATCTTAGTGTAATTCCTTTCGACCCAGTGCACATTTCTGTTCTACAAAAAGGGCTAACATTCATTCCAAGCAACTCAGTTAACATCACCAGGTCGCTTACTGATTTCAAGCTATATATAAGGAAGCTACAGTTGCAATACATTATGGATGATGTTTCACTGCTAGATCTACCACTTGATAATTTAATGAAATAAAGCACATTTAATCCTACACTTAATAGCACTCATCCAGCATTCAGCAACATCTGTGAAGATGAGCTGAGGGCCAGTTTAGCTTTAAGATCCAGATACTACAATTTGAGTGCCACTGAAAGGACTGCCTTAACAGACCTTTCTGGTAGTAGAAATTTAAGGATTATGAAGGTGGAAAAAGGTGGAATGTTGGTCCTTATGAATAATAATTATTACAGTTGTGAGATACAGAATATGCTTATTGATGAATCAAGTTATAGAGAAGTTTCCAGGGATGCCATTAAGAGGAGTTTTTCCGTTGTTGATCATACGTTGCTTGACTTATAAAATCTTGGTCACATGGACATAGACACCTACACCTCTCTTCAAGTGGATTTTCCCAAAATGGCACTTTTTTGGGATACCAAAGGTCCATAAGTATAAGAACAGACCTCCTTTCAGGCTGATTATATCAGCAGCACATTCAAAGACTGAGCCAATTTCTACTTTCTTAGACCACATCCTAAACTAGATAATACAGAGTTAGTATTATTTAAGGGACTCCTTGCACCTTCTGGAGCTCCTGAATGATTTCATTAGTGACTTTGATTTTCATTTTGCCTCACTAAGATGTGGTCTTCCTGTACACTTGTATTCTGCAGAAGGCTAGAGTAGTGTTTTAAGGGAATACTTGACTGCTCATACCACTTTTGAGGTGGGCAAGATTAATATGATTTGTTCCTTTATGGAGACTTGGCACTTGACAATAATTACTTTAGTTTTCTTGATAATTTCTACAAACAGACCTCGGGAGTAGCCATGGGGGTAAGGGTCACCCCTGTTTTTGTGAATTTGGTCATGCCTATGTGGGAAGAGAAATTTCTGATGAAGCATCCTTTAGCAAAGAAAATCTTGTTCCACAGGAGGTACATAGATGACCTCTTATGTCTATGGAGTGGGACTCTGGGTGAATTTAAGTGCTTTGAGGAATACATCACCAACAGCACTGATGTTTTGCAGTTCACCATCAGTGGTTTTGGTGATACCTTGGATTTCCTTGAAGTATGTATTTCGTATGACACCACATCTTGTTCTTTTGTGACTAAGGTCTTTCACAAAGAGACCTTTGTTAACCAATACCTTCTACTGAGTCTAAGTATCTGTTCTTAATCACCCAAAGGGGTGATTAAAGTACAGATGATTACACTCAGTAGACACTACGGATGAGTTTACATTTCTGCAAAAGATGAATAAGCTAAAGGCTTTTTTCATTGACAGGGGATATAATTTAATTAAGTTAGGTACCATCAAATGTGAAGTTTTGGCACTATGGACATCCAAAGCGCATCCTGTTGTTGTCAAGAAACATTTATAGATTTCTACTAGTCAGTCCCGTGATGTTTTTTCTGATGTCAGTAAATAAAGTTTTTGTTTTGCTTTTCCTATTACAATTTGTAATAAGATGTTGTTGATCAAGAATAAAATACAAAAAAATAATGGAAAGTCAATTTTTAAAACATGGACTTGTATAAAGTCTTGAGTGACAAGCCTAGGTTCACCTTTAAGAAATCTTTTAATTTTAAATCTATGTTTGAACATAATAATATTTGACCCGATGTTGTACCTACAAGACAGGTCACCTTTGGGACTTGCAGTTATACTTTTTGTAGGCAATTTAGGTTCATTAACAATTCATCTTCAGTATTTTTTCAACACTGTAACATAGCGGTTTCAGTGAAGGGAAGGTTCAGCTGCATTTAAAAAAATGTAGTTTATGCAGCTGCCTGTGGTTCTTATCATGCATTTTACATTGGCAAGACTGTCAGATGTTTGAAGAGATAGATTTATGTGCATGTTTTGGCTATTAGGAAAAATTACCAAAAAAATGCACTAGACAAACATGCTGCTATTTGTATGGATTTTAAGACGTTTTGTTTGGGATTGCCTGATCCATGCAGTCCTGTAGGTGCTGGTAGAAGGCATTTGTAAGTGATTCAGCGGCTTGGGTAATGTTTACCGCTCGGGGCCTTAAAAGAGACCACACTAGTCTTTAGAAGTGTGAAGTCGGCTTTTGAGAAGTTCTTCACTGTGGTCTTTTTTATCTCAGGTGGGGGCAGGATGAGGACCTCCAGTGAGATTAGTTTATGATCTGATCTCACCAGTGAGGGGTATACTTCCGGTGTTGAACATTGTGATCCCATGTTCGTGATGATGAGGTCAAGTATGTTTTCACCTCTTGTGGGGATGGTGACTAGTTGTTCCATGGCATTTGAGTTTATGAACTCCAAAAACCTTTGGGCTAGAGTGTTTGAGCTTGAGTAGTGATCCCAGTCTATATTAGGGTAGTTGAAGTCAGCTAGTATGATGGTGTTTGGAGATACATTTATCCCCTCCAGTGTTTTCAGGAAAATTATGTGAGTTTCCTGAGTTTGAGAGGGTGGCCTGTAACATGCTACAAATTGCAGAGCAGTTTTGCCTATGGTTAATTGCACCTGGATGGTCTCCGATGCATCGTGCGTTGCCACCAACCTTGAGGTGTGGGTGTCCTTGATGAATATGGACACCCCCCCTCCTTTCTTGGTGCTGTCCGGATTTTGGGGCCGGAACGCATGGTATGAGGTAAAACCTGATAGTGCTGGAGTGCTCTCAGGAGCCTTGAACCAGGTTTCAGTCACAGCACAGACATCGATGTTCTCCATACTGAGAAGGGCCTCGAGTGCATGCATCTTGAGGTTGAGACTTCTGGCATTGAGCAGCATTACCCTTAGTTTTTTTCCTTTTTTGTGTTCTAGGGTGGTAGGTTTAGAATTTGAGCCTTGCCTAAAAAAGGCACTATGGGGGTGGCAAGAGCCTTTGCCAATATCCGGAAGCCCAGGAGTGACAGGTGCAAGCCGTCCCTTGCGAAGCAGCGTGGCTTGTCCAGCATGTCATCCCAGGCAGACAGACATTGGATCCCTTTGAATGACACCAGAGTTTAAGCCAATTATTAAAGCTGATCATCTTATCTCTGTATTGTGGCATCATTCTTGGTGAAGGTAGGATACTGCTCAAGGTCAGGGTCATACCTGCCTGGGCTACATAATCAGAGAGCTCCTCAATGTCTCTTTTCATGTAGTCCAAGGAGGTACATCTCAGGTCATTTACACCAGCGTGGACAATGACTGAGTCGTACTTGTACCTGCTGTTGAGAGACCTGAGTGCTTGCGTTATGTGGCAGATTCAATAGCCCGACAGGCAGCTTACTGTGACCTTCTCCTTACTCAATCTGGTGAGCGGGACGTCAGTGTGTCTGACTATGGAGTCACCAATGACGAGTGTGTCTGGCATTGTGTTTGGCCTTAAGGGCTGTGACTGTTTGGCACACTGACTGTGTGGTCTATGTGTTGCATGTGTTGTGTCCTGAGGTGGTGGTTGTTTGGGTGTCTGCTTTGGTGGCCTCTGCTGTTTTGGTAGATTTTTGATCAGAGCCTCCGAGTATGTCTTTGTGTGTTTATGTGTATGATTTGAAGTTGTGATAGTACTATGTGAGACTGGGTGTGTGGTGTGTGTGGTACCCTTCTCCTCCTGTCTGGTCTTGCCAGTCTTATGTTGAGAGAGCTCGGCCTCCAGTTTGGCTGTATAGTTGCATCTCTCGCATGTATTTGTGTTTTGTGGGAGAAGGAGAGGGTTGTCTGTGTACATGAGGCAATTGTAACATTGCCTCAATATTCCCAGGTTCACCAGCTGAGCAGGAGAGGACACTAGCAACTGATCCCTCGACATGCTAGAAGGGATAGACAAAAACTTAAAAAGACTCCGGGGGATGTGGGTGATCGAGAAAGGGGTTTTAGGCTGGTGGGGTACTATCTATAGTAAAAGTGCTATATCAAGACGAAAAGTACTGTAGGAGCAAGTGCTAGGCTTTACAGATAGAGAATAGTCTACTTAGGAATCAAGTAGAGATTAACTTTTTAGTTATAGGATACGCTGGTTAGATCAGTAGTACAGTTCAAGGAAGGCTGTTTTAAGGGAAAATTTGAAGAATGTACTGGGAAAATGTTAAGAGAAGCATCAGGCAAACATTCTGAAGTTGCAGTGTCACAAGACAGAACTAAAGTGGTAATGTTTTTTCTACCCCCACTCTGTTGTGTAGACATAACTGGTGTTTTTAAGGGATGAGCTGGCCCTCCATAATAAGCTGCAAAATCCCTTCTAAGCTTAGCCTGTTTTTTCTGTATTATAGATGCTCTTAAATGATCAGCTTTGGCTGTAATACCAGAATACAATTTAGGTTCATTAACAATTCATCTTCAGTATTTTTTAACACTGTAACATAACGGTTTCAGTGAAGGGAAGGTTCAGCTGCATTTAAAAAAATATAGTTTATGCAGCTGCCTGTGGTTCTTATAATGCATTTTACATTGGCAAGACTGTTAGATGTTTGAAGAGATAGATTTATGTGCATGTTTTGGCTATTAGGAAAAATTACCAAAAAAATGCACTAGACAAACATGCTGCTATTTGTATGGATTTTAAGACGTTTTTCTTTTGTGTAATTGACTCAGTTAATGCTGACTGCTTTACACGAGATGATAAAGTTCAGTTAGAATGCAAGGAAAGCTGTTGGCAGATTAGAAGGAGGGTAGACAGAGTCCCAGGTCTAAATGAAATATTCAACATTAAATGCTTTTTACATGCTTTAAGGATTTAATGTTATTTGTTAGTTAACTTTGTTTATATAGGCTTCTAACAAATTGCAGTTGCTTTTCAGTCCTATCACTTTATATTTTCAAGGGAAGTTTTCACGTTTGTGTCATCATCAATTTTATCTTTCATTGGCTGTATGGATCACATGATTTATGTGCAGTCATTTTAAATTCTTGTGGTGGATCTACATTTTACATTTTTTGATGAAGTTCTGTTCTAATTAAAGTAGAATGAATGGGTTAAATTTTGTGTCCAGAGCCTTGACTTGCCATTGCTGTGTTTCTAGTTGAGAGTGTTTCAGTTTGGTTTGTTTTTGGAACTCTATCACTTATAATCTATCAAGTAATTGTCAGTCAAACATTACATAGCTCATTCAGTTCCTGCCTTCTTTTAAACCTTGTTCCTTATCTGCATGTATTGTTCCACAATTCCCATTTTTGTTATGTAATTTACTCCTACCCTTTTTAAAAGAACCTAATTCCACTTGTTTTATCTCTGTTACTATATTCACTTCTTCTAGTAAATTTAGTTTAGATTTTGATTTCCATTTTCTAGTAATTGCTTTTTATACAGCCAATATAATTAGACTCAGCAAGGGATTACAGTATCTAGGCAATTCCGACTCTGTATCATAGCTCAAAAAATCATTTTCTTAGTTACACAAATTTGTTCACCTAGTATCTCTGACAAAGTAGTCTGTAGGGAATCTTTAAAGTTTGCCAACTCATTACACTCCTATAAAATATGTTCCTAGTTACCTGTTTCGTCCTCATCACACAACCAACATTTGCTGTCTACCTGAGGAAAATTTATATGGAGTCTGCTTTGGCTATATAAATACATATGTAAACTCTTTCAAGCAAAGATCCTAAATCTTCTACACTTTATTGCATATTTGGTAGACATACACATATCCTCCCATTGTTTCTTTGAGAATTGCTTCCCCAATCTCTCTTCCCAATCCTTTCTAACCTCATCTGATTGGTTATTATAGTTATCATGCAATATTTTATATTATTCCTTTTTTAATGGTAGATTCTGTTCCAGATTCTACTAAAAACTCTACTAGTGCTGGTCTTTCGTTAAGGACCTCCATACTTATTTCTCTTTGCCTATACTCTGATGTCAGTCCTTGATAGGGAAAGCACTCTCTAACCTGCAGTCCAAATAAATTCTTGGCATCTTTCCATTCTATTACCTTTCCCTCTCTAGTTATCTGTTCCCAATACCTTGGTTCCTTTGCCAGTTTTCTCCAAAAGATTTCAGCCCCCTTCTGCCTGTTTTCTGTATCCCTAATTGCAGCCATCCCTATCAGCAGACTCTCCTTTCTCCATTCCTGTGCTGCCTTAGTTCTTAGAATACTTTCTGCTACTTTATGAGTATAATATTCTGTATGATTATTGTTATTCTCTTTAAAGGTCTGCATCCAGAATCCCAGTCTCTCATTGTTTGTTGAGCTTCCTCCATTTCATCATCATCCTTTTCCACTTAGAATTATAGTTTTCTGGTTGTGCTATGTATAAGAAGAGCCTTAACTGTGTTGCTCTGAAATACCCATTCAAATCAGGTAATCCCAATTTGCCTTGTTCTAATGGAAGATTTAGCTTATCCCACTTGACTCTTGCCATCTTCCTCTCCCAGATAAAACCCTTCAGTTCTTTATTAATTGCTATCCACAACTTCTCCTCTGGTTGATAAAAATATGTCTGACCTGTGTATAAGAACATAGGGACTAAAAGCATTTTAACAGCGTGTATCTTACTATCCATATCCATATAACAGAGCTTCCATTTTCTCAGTTTTTGTATTATCTTTTGTTTAGTCTCTTCCCACATATCCTTAGCTGCCACACTGGAATCATTTTTAATCCATACTTATAAATGCTTCATTTTATCATGTCCTCATAAATATGGATATTGCTGAACCAATTTGTGTGTGGGTACATAATTTACTGCTATTGCCTTTGTTTAGCTTCACTAATTTTATATCCAAAAAATATTTGAAGCTGTCTAAAATATTCCACAACACTGTAATGCCCCATTCTGGTTTTGTCAGGTATAAAAATAATATCATCTGCAAATAGAGCCAGCTTTTCTTGACTACAATATCAATTAGATCCTTGAATTTCTGAGTCCCTTATTTTCCTTGCCAATGGTGTTAAATATAATTCAAACAACAAAGGGGAGACAGGACACCCTTGCCTGGTTTCTCTGCTCAAGCAGAAATTATCAGAGAGGACCCCACCCACCTCATATCCCTCGTATATCCTCCTATTCACCCTTATAATTTTATCAGGGAATGAAAATCCTTCCATTGTCCTACTCAAAGTCCTAGCTTACTCTATCAGTTGCTTTCTCTCCATCAAGGCCCACCAGTCATTGTGGAATTTTCTTACATTCTGCATCCTTCTGGATCATCAGTGTTCTGTTAATGTTGTCAAATGTTTGCCTCCCCTCCCCAAAAACACATGGATCCATATCTATCAATGACGGCATCACTTTTGCCATTCTGTTAGGCATTATAGGCATAAACACTTTATAATAATGGTTTAGTATTGAAATGGGTCTGTATGAAGCTGAATCTGATGAATCTTTACCCTCTTTAGGTTTTACAGCTACCACTGCTTTCTTCCGGGATGCTGGTACTTCTCATCCTTTTAAAATACTGTTAAACAAAATCTTCCAGATCTTTATCAGTGTTTCCTTCCTAGCTTCCAAACTTCCACAGAAATACAATCTATTCCTTAAGACTTTCCTGTCGATTGGTTATACATCACCATTTTTATCTCACCTCCTCCTGTCCTAACTGTTAGTAATTGAACCTCATCTACCTCTAACCTTGGCATACTTAATTCTTCCATAAACTTTTCCATTTGTACCTTTTCTTGATTTCCATATTTCTCTGCTTTATACAGGCCATCATAGAATTTCTGCAAAAGTTTTAATACTTCCACAGGATCTCTTGTTATCTTCCTTGTTATAGGTTCCACAAGCTTGGCAATAGCCCTTTCTTCTTTCTGTTGCATGAGTCATTGTGCTAAAAGTTTTTTGTGCTCTAGGGTTATCATCAAAAAACAGTGGCTTAACAGCAATCTTTCTAAACTCATGCATATTATCCAAGTTGTGATGATATGAGGTAGTACATCTGTGCCAGGGAGAGTAGGGCAGTGCATGTGTAACATATGCTAGCATAGCTAGCTGTAGTTTTGCAAAAATGTTATGCCATTTGGCTATCACACTGATTTGTACAGATGCTTGTGTTAAAATTGTATTTATAAAGTTGCTATTGTTAAAAATGCATCAATAGTGGGCTCTGCTGGACAAAAAAGAGATACACATTTATGTCAGACAGTATTATTATAATTGACTAAATGTGTATGTTTCAACAGAGAATTCTGGAAGGGAAGAGGTTAATCTCAGTCCATCTAATTCTGAAAAACAGGATGAAAATTAAATGGGTTGCTTTAGGCCATAAAGATTTTATCTTACAGGTCTGATTGCAGTCAGAGACAAAAATGTGTGGGAAAACCAGGACTGGGAATATTACTGTATTATCTTTAGGGGTGAACTAATTGCTACCCTGGAAGGGCAGAAGTTTTTAAAATTGTTTTATAGCTTTTAGATGATGCAACAGATCTTAGAAAAGCTCTGGTTGTATACTGTACCAGTGTCAGGTGACCAGACATGATGTCACTCTATAACCAGCACTGAAATGATTCTCTAGATATTAGTGAGAGATATGACAGAACTCTTGCAGCAACACTTTCTTCTTTGGAACCTGACAGGAAAGATCTCTGACAGATATCTCACACAACCTCACACCTCATCTTGCCTTGCTGTAATAAGCAACTCAGCACTCATCATCTTGCCTTGCTGTAGTAAGTAACTTAACTAGGGAACAGTAATTCTTTAGTCAGTCAGGAATATATAGTGACATTAGTTAAGTACTGTTTTTCTGCATCTGTGTGAATCTATCCACCTGTGCTATTTTTTATATCTCCTGCAAGTGAAACTCTGGTGTTTATTGTAACTAGATAGTCAGTATTTTTACGTTTTCTATTTTATTATTTATTATTAAATATTTCTATACCTTTCATTGAGGCTGATCTTTTAGAGAATTCTTTTAACATCTAAAGAATACTTATACTTATTTTAGTGACACTGTGTCCACTCCTGAAAGTGTTGCTGCATTGGTTAAACTGTAATGTTTCTATTAGTATTAATTTTACTCAGTATAATTGGGTACCCTATAAGAGCCTTATAGTAGCGGACTGGTGGCAGTGTAATTACTTTACAGTCTGGGCAGGGGGGGCACAGCTGGTAAATCAGTGCCAGCCTTTCCCAGGTGTGTGTGTGTGTGTGTGTGTGTGTGTGTGTGTGTGTGTGTGTGTGTGTGTGTGTGTGTGAGAAAATCAAATATCCAAGTGTGTGTGTGTGTGTGTGTGTGTGTGTGTGTGTGTGTGTGTGAGCTACTTGGAACAGGGACACAGAGCTCCAAAGTGGTCAGTGTGGAGTCTTGTTTGAGACCTGAAGAGAGACAGCAAGCTGAGCCCTAGGTCTGGAGTGTGCTCCCTGCGTGGTCTTAAGGGAAACTGTGCTTGGTTCAGAGAGCTGCATCTGAAAATACTGTGTGTACCCATTTTTGCTCCTAGTGGCTATCCCTCACTAGTGTCAGTGGTGAGGATTGAAGCTCCTTGATTACTGGCCCCCAGTAGGGACTGTCACAGAGATAATCCCTTATTTTCTGTTTAGCATTTTGCGGTTGCTCCTGTTCTTGTTCTGTAATATTCCCCATATTTTGCAATACTTTAACACTTGTCAGTCCCTCTAAATAATTCTTGCTGCTTCTTAATATCTTCCTTTCTTTTATTTCCACCCTACTTTAATTTTATTCCACTCCCTAGCCATATTTTCAGAAGAATTTTTTTATCTTCTCTAATAAATCCTGAATAACTTCCACTACCCACTCCTTAAATTCCTCTCTTTTCAAAAGTGCCAGTGTCTTATTTTTATTTCATTACCCTGTGCTTTTATTTTAGTTATTATTGGGCATGGTTAAAGACCTTCAATTAAATCTACATGTTCCTGTGAAATGTAAATTCTGTCTAGTCTAGCCCAGTTTTATATCTTGAGGAATAATATGTAAATTCTCTCTGATCACCTAGTACAGAATTCATACCTTCCACGCCAAATAGTTTCAAAATGTCTTCAGAAATGTACATTCCTTTGTTATATTTTCCGTTCTGGGATCCCAGACACATCTTCACTTTTGCAAATCAAATTTACGTCCCCACCTATAAGTAATAGTCTTTGCTGAAAGCTGATTATTTCTCCCAGAATTTTCCTAAGCTCCATTATAGGCATGTTCAATGGAATATAAATACATGCCAGTGTAATGTTCCTCCCTTGCCTATAGCCCCTTAGTACTACAAATCTACTATTATTATCCTCTTCTACTACTAATGTAGCTCTTTTTGCAATTCCTATTAGTACTACTCTCTTCCTTTTTCCCAGGTATTCCACTGAATAACCATCCTGAAAACCTTTCTTTATCAAATTCACTTGTTCAGTTCTTTCCAAGTGTGTCTCCCATAGCATATATATTTGCACTCTACATTTTAATATAGTTCACTACTCTTTGTTTTTGTATTTATCTGTGAGACCATTGACATTTAAAAAAATAATAATTGTCTTGAAAAGTTATTATTCACAGCTTTTATGTATACAGCATTTTTGTTAAATGTCTAGTTCCAGCGTTTGTGTTACATGCATATACTGTTTGTCAGGTTAATCTTTTTATACAGTTGTTTCTTGTCATCTCCATTTGAGCCTATGTCACATCTTACAAAACTTACACACGCCCAATACTCTCTCCTAAAACCTATTAACTTAATACTAACACACAAAACTATGTAGATCTTCAAATATTGAAGTTTTACCCTCAGGATGGCACAGTGGTGCAGAGGTAGCATTGTCACCTCCGAGCAAGAGGTTCTCCAGTTCAATTCTCAGCTGGAGTGCCTTCTGTGTGGAGTCTGCATGTCCTCCCTGCATTCATGTTGGTTTTCTCCAGGTACTCCAGTTTCCTCCCATGTTACAAAGTGATGTGTCTGGAGCATTTCTCCCTGGGCCTCCACTGAAAACTGGCTTCATTCCAAGTCAGATTTTCCTGGTAAATAAATGTTACATAAATAAAATAAATGTAATAGGAACAAATGTTCCAAACTGACAGACACATACACAGACTTAAGTTAACCTAAACGAAAGGTTATCCATGCTAAGATGCATGGTACAGCCAGTGCTTCTACTAAGTGCTGTTTGGCTTTGTCTTATCTTTATAGCTGTCTCAGTCAGGAAAACATTTGAATGCATTCAGAAAACATTTTCTGCAAGCTATTTCTCTTTATCAGATTGTCACCTGGAGACAAGAGAACCGGGCACAAAACTGCCAAGCATACATGTGTTTACTAGAAAAAAGCCTTCTGATATTCAATATTCTTTTTCATTTACCTGATTTCTCTTAAAATGTGTTACTAGATTAAGCTAATAGCCTTAACCAGTCATTCCCCTCTGCAAGAATGAGAAAAAGCACAGTAATTGTTCTTTTGTCATGCTGTTTTAACTTTTTTTATATTGCAGTGCATACATTTCTTAAAACCAAACAAGAAGAAAGAGAGAAGGGAGAAAGAAAAAAGAAAAACAGGAGCACCTATTTACATTAGTATCACCATTACACTTAAAAATGACTGAGAAAACTTTATAGCATGCAAAGAAAACCATGAACTATAAAAATAGTACCATTAAGGAAAAATAATATGTTTTCTTATAGTTAACTGTCTCCCTCCTCTTCTCCTTGCCTGAGAAATTTTCTAAATGACCTGAAGTAGGGCATATGCATTAGAGGCCCCTACAGTTTAACAAAGTCTAATATTTCCAGATTTTCTTGTTCTGTCATGTTTCACAGATATAAGTATTACTTTGTAATCCCACAGATGTCAATTTCCAAGTTACTGGTTTTATTCCTGTTCATCTCCATCTCCTAAATCCTGCCTCTGCTTCATTTTCAACATGCTCTCTATTCTTCTAGTCAACTCTTGTTTTTTCTTCTCTCAAGCATTTCCCTTTGATAAGTTGAAAAAGGTTACACTGGCACAGTCTCTCTGTCATCTTTATTACCAGAAGAACAAGAAGCAGACTCTCCTTCTGTTTCACAGCTGTTTTTGTTGGACAAATTAGGTATTTCTTCCTTAGCATGTACTTCATCAAAAAATAATTTTGTCCATCCAGGGAAAGCTATTTTGAAGATGGATGGATGGATACAGCAGTTTGAATCAGACTCCTGCTTCTCAACATTCCCTGAAAAATGGAATAAATTTACTCCTCTTCTGCCTGGTGTACAATGAGTAGTAATTCTTCAGAAACACTCTGCTGTCTCCCACTTTTAGTACTTTGTCCTTCTGCCAAGGTTTTGCCAGAATCAACTCCTTCTGATGGTAAGTTTGCATATTTGCTATTCAAGGTCTAGGTTGCTTTCTCATAGCCAGGTTTGGAGCATACATACGATGTACCTTCTCAATTAAAAATTCCTGTTTTGTAATACCAGTCCAGTTGATTATTTGTGCTTTCATAAGTTTAATACAGTCTGTTCCTTCAAGCTTCTCTGGTACAGCAGAAAATCTCAGGTTTTCCCTAATTGCTCTGTCCTCTAATTCTATTATTTTTAAAACATCTTTTTTGTGCAGTCTCATATTCAGCCAGCCTTTCCTTCATTGCAATCTCTAAGTTTTGCAGTTTTATCACCTTGTCTGAATACCTGTTTAAAGTGTCCTCCATTTTTTTCCAGCTTTTATTGTTGAGTTGATATATTTCTTCAGTATTTCATTTAATTTAATCAGGTCTGTGTACAGTTACCTTATACTTTACTCTAGGTTAGCTGAAGTCATGTCACAGCTTGCATGGATTTTTACTGAACAGCTGCAGCACTTTTCCCAGTCAGTGTTTTTTGTCACCTGACTGTCCTTCAGATCCTCTGTATTTCTTTTTTCCTGGCATCCAGATGGTACAATTACTAACCAGTTACTGAAATTTATGCAGAAATTTAGGTCCACTGGCTTTCTCTGATTAGTTTCTGTTTTCAGACTGGGAGAGCTAGAATTAATGTATTACTCAATGTGCAGCCATCTTGGAAGTCCTATATCAATGTCATTTTGGTGAGATATTGTAAAAACAGGGTCCACCAAGTGAAGGTACAAGGATGAATTCTGTTCCAGCAATACTAGTCTCCTTTTCTTGCTAATTTCACCTCTCCATTCAGACTTTCCCAGTATAACATTCCTTGTGCAGGAGTAGGTGACATCTCTCATCAGAGAAAGAACACTACTTTTAAATCCTTTTAAGAGAGTTCAACATCTACAGTTGAAAACAGTGCTCATGACTTAAGTCAAGGACTACATACCACCTCAGGCCACCACACTGGACATACCTCCCAAGAGAGGAAATGATCCACCTGAACAGGAATAATCAGGATCGGGGAAATGGACTTTAAATATCCCCACATGGAATGACACATAGTACTCAGCAAAGGAAAAACAGTGTTCTTAAATTATTTAAGTTTCACATTATGAAAATCAAAATGTTTACAATTAAACATTGTACAGTATTTAAAAACAAGTAATTAAATGCATTTTACCAAGTAATACAAACATATAAAAACAATAAAATGGATGGCAGCATCAACTGGTAAAATAATGTGTAGGCTTTTATAAATTAATATGTTTTGGAGAATTTCATTTCTAAATCAGTAGCAACCCATTAGCGGAAACAGTGTTTTTTGGAGCTTACTTCAGTGAGATGGGAGCAGTATGATCCATGGTCTACCCTTGCGCACTAATTGGGTATAAGTGAGACACAGACGAAAATTCCTTGTTGAACAATTAAGAAATTCAATAGGGGAAAAACAGAATATACTGTTGGTATGTATGGCATAGAGAAAAGGGGGATAAATAGTTAGGCAGACTATGGGATACAATCAGCGCTGAGGGACATTTTGTTGGGGTGTGTGCTATGTTGTAGAAATTTGATTGGGATAAGACAGGAGAGAGAAACCCAAACAAAAAAGGAAGAGAGGGGACAAAGTACTGATAATAAATTTAATGTGTTTTACTGCTTTTGTCTATGTTTGTTTATAGTTAAATATTAAGTAACCCTGGGCTTTTCAAGATGGCTGCACACTCACCAACAACTTAATTTTAGGTTTTCCAGGGTGAAAAAAAATGAAAATGATAGCTAACAGCTAATAATTCTTCCTGTTTTAGTAATTCAGTTACTGGCTCATAAGCATACTGTATGTATGCCAGCAAAGAAGAAACTTAGCCTGAAAGAAAATCAACAAGAAAAGAAAAAGAGAGAACACTAACTGGGGAAAAAACCCTACAAATGACCATCAAAAAGCAGTTTACACTCCACCTTTGGTACAACAGATGGCTTACAGTAATTTAGAGGAAAAAAATACATAAGCCAAATATGCTGAAAGCTATTAAAATAAATGAAACGTTGAAGGAGTATATCAACTCAAATAATAAAAGGCTGGAAAATGTTAGAAGCTTTAAACAGCGACTCAAATGAACTGATAAAACTGCAAAAAAATCAGAGGTCAAAATGAAGAAAATGCTGGCTGAGTATAAGTCTGCTTAAAAAGAGCTGTTTCAAAAAATGGTTTGAGTTACAGGACAAAACACACAGAGCAAACCTGAGATTTTCTGTTGTACCAGAGAAACTGGAAGGAATACACTGTATTAATTTTATGAAAGAACACATAAGAAACTGGACTGGTATTCCACAGCAGGATTTATTAATTGAAAGGGCTCATCATGTGTATGTTCCAAACCTGGCCATGAGAAAGCAGCCAAGACATGTATTAGTAAAGATGCAATCATACCAGTAGAAAGAGTTGATCCTGACTAAACTGTGGCAGATGACAGAAGTATTAAAAACTGGAGACATTAGAGTATTAGTGGAAAATTATTATTCACAGCACACCAGGCAGAAAAGAAGCACATTTATCCAAGCAATCAGGGAATGTGGAGAGGCAAATGAGAGATTCAAGCTGCTGTATCCAGTTGTCTTCAGAATGTTTTTTCCTGGAAGACCAAAGTCATTTTTTGATGTATAACAGGCCAAGCAGGAAATACAAAATTTGTCCAACAAGCAATGAGCCATCAAACACAGGAAGAATCTGCTTCTTGCTCTTCTTATAGTAAGTCTCATAGAGAGACTTTGCCAATGAAACCTTTTTAAGTGTTTCAAAGAAGAATGCTTCAGAGACGGCAAAAAGCACAGACGTTGACTAGAAGAATTGGAGCACCTTGGACTTAAAGTGGAGTCTGGGGTTGGGATATGGAGATTAACAGGAAGAAGACCAGTAATACAGAAATTAGTGTGTAAATGTGAGGCTGTAAAGCATCGATCAGATTTGTGAAATATGGCTTTAAAAAAAAAAAATAGCTGAGAAAGACTGGATTTTTGTTGAATTTGTTAAACTTGTTGGGGGACTGGCAGGCATATACCCCACTTCCTGTCATTAATGTTTGAAAGGAAACTGAAAGAAAAAGAAGAAAGAGTGGGAAAGTAAATGCAATTAAAACAATGTTTTTACTTAGCATTTGTATAAAACATTTTATGATACAAATTGCATGTTATGTTATATAGTGAGGTATTTTCAGTGATTGTTGTATGTAATAAACATACTAAAGTAAATGGGTGCCTTTTTTCCCTCTCTTTTTCAGATTTAAGAAATGTAGGCATTATAAAGTAAAAAGAGTAGAAAAGCTGAACAAAAGTATGTTTAAGTCAATAAGTTGTAATCTTTGGCTGTTGGTGTGAGGGATAAGGTGTAAAAGAGTACTGATTATAATATATGTAGAACTGAAATGTTTTATTTTACTTTTGCATAAGTGAATGATGCCCTTGCCTTAATCTAATGACAGTTTTTTTGTAAATGTAAGTGGGTTTGAAAAAATAAGAACCCACAATATAATAACTTTTACTAAATACATGCTCTGTATCAGTTGAGAAATCTGAAGCTGAGGGCAGCACTACATTTTGTTATTATGCTGTCATAGAAACAAGCTGTTTAAAGGTGAAGCTAATAAATCAAGAGGTCTGTACATTGTTTACCGAGAGAAATGTAACATTAAAATGTAGAAGTACAAGTAGTTTAGTAGAAAGATAAAGTCTGAATTTACTGGATGTGAATAAGAGATAGCAGTTCTTCTGGTAGCTAAACAGTTTAATGCATTTAATAGAACAGTGTATAATTTAGTTTTATTTAAAGACAGCCAGTGCATGTTTTCTTAAGGCTAAAAGTTAATATTTTCTGAAAACATACAAGTTGTTTTTCACATCTGGGATGGGAATATAGATAAAACAAAGATAGACAGTAATTGGTGTAAGTAGAAACACAGGCTGTAACATGCATCTTAGCATGGATCATCTTAATTTTAGGTTATAATTTGCCTGTGTGTGCATTTGTCAATTTTCAGAAAATTGCTCATATCAGGAGGGTTAAACTTTACTATTTAAAGGTGTACATAGTTTTGTATGTTTGTTTTATATTAATATGTTATGGGAGTGTTCTGGGCAGGGTTTTTCATTAAAACAAAAAGTCTTGTAAAGTGTGACATGGATTCAAGTGGACATGGCAAGAAACAACTGTATAAAAAGATCATTATTAGTGGGTGCATGCAACACAAAAGCTGGAAATAGACATTTAAAAACGCTGTCATATATAATATGTGGGAATAATATTTTTTTTAACATAATGGTTGCACTAAACATATTACTTTGGAACATGAATGACCTCACAGGTATAGAAAAAGGAAAGAGTGATGAATTATATTAAAAAATTCAGAGTGCAAATAGCAAAGCAGCAGGAGACACATTTGGGAAGAAGTGAGCATGTGGATTTGATAAATGATTTCAGGATGAATATTCATTAAAATATCATGGACAAAGAAAACAGGGCGTAGTTATACTAATTGCTAGAGGAGCTCCATTAGTGACAGAAGAGGATAAAAAGATAATAATGGTAGATTTATAGCAGTAAGAGGCTATTGCCAAGGGAGGAGTATTACATTTGCATGTATTTATATTCCACCTAAAACTGCACTAATGGAGTAAGAAATTTTGGGAGAAGTAATCAGCTTTCAGCAAGGAATATTACTTATAGGTGGGGAATTGAACTTGATTTGCAACAGTGAGGATGTGTCTGGAAGAACTAGAATAAAAAGTACAACAAAAGAGGATAGATTTCTGAAAAAATATGGAAGTATTTGGTATAGAAGATGTGAATTTAGTAGTAGGAACACTGAAAGAATTTACATATTATTACCAAAGGTAAAATAACTTGGCTAGACTAGACAGAAATTATATTTCACAGCAACATCTGGCTTTAATTGAAAGCTTTAACACATCCAATAACTATTTCCAATCATGTGGTAATAACTAAGATAAAAATGGAGGGTAATGAAATACAAATGAGACACTGGCTTTCCCCCACCTACCTGTTAAAAAGAGAGAAAGTTAAGGAATGGGCAGTGGAAATTATTTGAGAGTTATTAGGGAAGATATAAATTTCTTCAGAAGTTACAGCTAGTGAGTAGGGTAAAATGAAATTGAAGTTACCTTAAAAATAGAGTAGAAATAAAAGAAAAAAAAAGATCTGGTTAAGAACTAACAAGAATTATTTAGAGGGACTGACAAATGTTAATATATTGCAGAATAAGGGGTATCTCATAAAACAAGAATACGTACAAATGCAGAGTGCTACAGAGAAAATAAGGGAGTATCTGGATAATATACATGTGTTTAGGAATATTGTTCATAAGCAGCTGTTTTTTTAAATAAAAACTCCAGACTACAAAAACTTTTGTCTCAATGACTTAGGTAACAGAAAGTAGAAAGAGTTGTTGCTAAAGTTAGGGTGCCTATAACAAGAAACATAACCTGAGACATTTTGGAAATTTTATGAAAATTTGTATAAAGCAGAGGAACATGGAAATCATTAAAAAGCACAAATGGAAATATTTGTGGAAGTCTTAGGTATGCCAAAGTTAGAGGTAGATGCATTAAGATAGGAGGAGATGAGATAAAAACAGTGATGCATGATCAATCTGTAGGAAAGTCTCCAGGAAAAATATGGTATTCCTGTGGAAATTTGGAAACTATGACAGAAGAAAGTGATAATTATCTGGAATGTTTTGTTTAACATAATTTTAAAAGGAGAGGAAGCACCAACATCCTGGAAGAAAGCTGTGGTTGTAATACTGAAAGAAGGTAAAGACCTATCAGACCCAGCTTCATATAGGACCATTTCAATTTTAAATCATGATTATAAAGTATTTAACAGGTAAAAGAATGACAAAAGTGTTACCATGATTGATATGGATCAATGTGGTTTTGTGAAGGGGAGGCAGACATTTGAAGATTAATAGAACAGTGATGATCCAGAGGGAAGCAGAAAGTAAGAAAATATCACTGTTGTTGGTAAATCTTGATGCAGAGAAAGCATTTGAACGAGTAAGCTGGGATTTTATGAATAGGACAATGGAAGCATTTACATTCCCTGATACAATAATAAGGTTAATTAGGAGTATCTATTAGGGATCGGAGGCAAAAATTAAAGTGTGACAGTTCTACTCTAAGTTGTGTCTGAACATAGGAACCAGGCAGGGGGACCCTCTTACCCTGTTGTTATCTGCATTGTATTTATAGCCACTGGCAAAGAAAATAAAGGACTCAGAAATTCAAGGATATAATTGGTATGGTAATCAATTAAAATTGGCTTTATCTGCAGAAGATATTATTTTGTACATAGGATATCTTAGTGTCGTGGAGCATTCTGAGGCAGTTTCAAGTCTTTTTGGGATATAAAAATTAATGAAGACACAATAAAGGCTATAACAATAGCCATACTTATGGGGGCATGAAAAAATGAAGTATTTAAGAGTATGGGTTAAAAAGGATTCTGTTATGGCAGCTAAAGATATGTGGGAAGAGACTAAACAAAAGATACAGAACAAATGAAAAATAGAAGCACTTGTTTATGGATCTGGACAGCAAGATACAAGCAGTGAAAATGGTTTTATTCCCTTTAAACATTCAGGTCAGGAATATTTTTATCAATCAGAAGAGACGTTGTGGATAGTAATTAATAAATAGTTTAAGGATTGTATCTGGGAGGGAAAGAGGGAAAGGGTCAAGTGGGATAACTTGATCCTTTCAATATAACATGGTGGTTTAGAATTACTAGATTTAAAGGGATATTTTAAAGCTACACAGTTAAGGCTCATATACATAGCACAAGCAGAAAGCCATAATTCAAACTGGAATGGGATGATGGTGATGAAGCAGGGAGAAATTCAGGAAATAAGGAGAGAGTGGGATTTTGAATGCAGATTGTTAAGGAGAATAACAACAGTCATACAGAATATCATATCTATAAAGTATATCTATAATCTAACCCTCCTCTAATTTCCTACCTGCTTTTGTTATACCCTGCTTATTCTTCTCTAACACTCTCTTCTTCTTTCTACAGCACCTACTAACTTTAAATACTCCCTACATAAATTTACCTTTTACCATGGCCCCAACAAAGAAAAATATATTCACAAGCATACTACTCTTCACTACCACAATATCTTGTCTGGCCATACCTTACTTACTCACTTTCTTTGAAGATCATCCTCTACCTGAAATTAACTATTACTTCAAACAAACTCTACCATTTTCATTTATCTTCTCCCTTAACCACAGTAACATAACCTATAATTCAAACTTTACACTACCAAAATTTCATAGAACTACCCACATCACTTACTTACCTACCAAAAAGATTTTAACAACCTCTACAAACTACTTAAAACTCTACAATATCCCTAGCAACACCTCCTCCTAGGTGGTGATATTCATCCTAACCCTGGCCCCAGTGCTAACCATACAATTAACCCATTCATTTTAACAGTACCTATAACTTCTACATTAACTATACCATCTAACTCCCTCTTCATAGCTCACCTTAACATTAGAAGTATTAATAATAAAATTCCCCACCTGCATGCACTCCTTGATGTACACTCATTTGACATTCTATGTCTTACTGAAACTTGGCTAAAACCATCTACCCTAGACCAGGAAATTACCCCTCCTGGCTATAACATCCTTAGAAATGACTGTAAAAGCAAAAAAGGTGGAGGAATAGCAATCCTTTATAAATCTAACCTCCACGTTTCCACCATTAAAGTGCTTCCTTCATCAGACACCACATCTGAATTCCTAACTACCAAAATCCAAATCAATAACTCCAAATCTTTCTATCTAATTTGCATGTATCTACCCCCAGGTAATAATACCAATACTCTTGAGAACCTTCTCAGTCTCCTCTCTACCCAACTACCCCAAGAGACCATTGTACTAGGTGACTTTAACATAGACAGGTCCACTTGTAGTTCTCTGAACCCTACCAACCACATAAACCTCTTTGGATTCTCACAATTAATTACAACTCCTACAAGAATCCACAAACCTAACAACAAAGAAGCTACTCTGGACTGGATCCTTATTAACAGCCACCCCGAAGCCTATACTCCAGGAACCCTTCCCGACGATATCAGCAACCATATGCTTACTTACATTATTAGACATAAGGTCCGCATTTCAACTACTCATAATCTCAAAATCTCTCACTCAAAAAAATTCTTTAATCCAGACAGCTTCCTAACTGAACTGCAAGCATGTGACTGGTCTCCTCTAACCCATCTAGAACTTGACAAAGCCGTTACCTACTTTAACACTAACTTTCTTCAAATCCTTGACTGCCACGCACCTTATCGCTCTGTTAGATTAAGAACCAAACCTGTCCCATGGCTCACAAAACAAACTAGGCAAAAGATACTCCTTAGAAATAAAATCTGGGTTAAATGGAGAGCTACCAAATGTCCAACAATCCACCTCCACTTTAAACAAATAAGAAATGCCACCAAGAAGGATATTCTTAGAGATAAAAAAGACTTTTACCTTCACCTTCAACAAACCAACCAATGAAACCCACAAAAATTCTGGTCTGGCATAAACAAACTTCTTCAACCAGGCCACACTACCACTCCAGACCCAACTGGTGTCAACCATAACAACTCCAACCATATTGCTGATTCCTTTAATATCTTCTTCACAGAAGCCATTCAAACCCTGGCTAATTCTTTACCACCCATCAATACATTCCAACCAAATACCTGCAATACTTCATTACCTACCTTTAGAATACAACCTATATCTACATCCCTCATCTGTAAACTACTTCAAAAATTGAAACCTTGCACCCCTTCTGCTGACCTTCTCCCATCTGAATACCTATAAATAGCCACAAAAGCCATAGACTTTCCCATCTCTATCCTTATTAACAAACAGAACTATCTCAGAAGGCAAAATCCCTGCTCTATGGAAGATATCTCACATCATCCCTTTACACAAAGGTGGACCTTCTACAGAAGTTTCTAACTTCTGCCCTATTGCTTTACTCTCCCCATTAGCTAAGATAATGGAAAAATGTATTCACAAACAACTACTTAACCACCTACTACAAAATAACCTTCTAGCAAACTGCCAACACGGCTTTAGGCCATTCCATAGCACCTCAACTGCCCTCTTATCCTTCACTGACTCTATATATAAAAATCGTAATAACTCTTTTCCCTCTGCAATATTTATTGACCTGTCAAAAGCCTTTGATATGGTTAACCATAACTTACTTCTCAACAAACTAAAGGCCCTTTCTCCTGATCCTCAAGCTTTAAAATGGTTTAAATCCTATCTAGAAAATAGACAGCAAGCAGTACTTTGGCATAACAATCTGTCTTCACTACTCCCAGTTAATATTGGAGTACCCCAGGGCTCCATCATAGGTCCCCTACTCTTTTCCTTATTTATTAACAATTTACACACAAACATAGCTCAAGCCACCTGCATTCAATATGCTGATGACTCCACCTTAATCTGTGCAGCCAAGAATATAGCCTCTCTCCACTCCCTTACACAAACTGTTTTTCAAAATGTTGAAAACTGGTTTCTGCAACACTGCCTCCTCCTTAATCCCAAAAAAACAAAACTACTGCTATTTACCCCAACTCATAAATCAGACAATCCTTTCTTCTCTATGACCTCTAACAATGGTACCATCATTACCCCTGATACTTCAACCCGCCTACTAGGTGTAACAATTGATTATCGTCTCAGCTATGATGAACACATCAACTGCACCATAAAGTCTGTTAACAAAAAACTGGGCACCCTCTATAGAGTCAAACCCTGCCTTACCCCTTCTGCTAGGAAAACTATTGCCCAAACCCACCTCATTTCCACCCTTTTCTATGCCTCTATTAGATATACTAACCTATCCAAGAACAACCTCTCTAAATTCTCCACATGCTACAGTAGTATAGCTAGATTCACCACCAGCTCCCCCTTTAAAACTCACCACTGCCTTAACCTCAAACAACTAGGATGGCTAGAATTGCAAAACCATGTACTCTGTCAACAATTACTTATGACTCAAAAGATCCTATATTATCCTAACAACACCCTATCCTCACTAACCTAATTACACCATATACTAATCTACCTACACTACGCTCTGCTACTAAGCTTCTAGTTTCCTCAAATAAAGCTAATAACAAGGCCGGTGATTCACTTTTCTCAAACACTGCAGGAAAAATCTGGAACCAGCTTCCTTCTGAACTATCTACCCTTGCTTCTATTTCTCTCTTTAAAAAACATCTTAAAGAACATCTGAATACTCATTGGCTCTGTCCATGTGCTAACCCAGACTGACATCTTGCTCTTACCCCCATTCTTACTCCTATAACCTATGCCTCCAAATCAAGAAACTACTCTTTCTTTGTAATATGAGATTAACATATTCTTTTCCCTTATCTGAGACTTCCTCATACCTATTAGTCCATTTTATGTATAATTGTTTAAAATAATGTTGTACTAAAAACTTTAATAGATTATACATTTATTATGATAACTGATTTTAGACCAATGTAACCATGTATTGTGATTCTTCTCTATGTTTTTTATGTTTTATTAACTTTGTCATTGTTTTTTGCTTGGAGCTTTTCTCCCTGGGCCTCTACTGAAAATGGACATATATCCAGTTAGACTAGCCCGGTTAACAAATGTAAAAATAAAATAATAAATAAAATAAAGTAGCAGAAAGTACTCAAGAACTAAGTCAACAAGAAAATGGAGAAAGGACATTCTGCTGATAGGGATGACTACAATTAGTGGTACACAGAATATGTAAAAGGGGGCTGGAATTTACTGGAGAAAATTGGCAAATGAACCAAGGTACTGGGAGCAAATAATTAGTGAGGGAAAGGTAATAGAGTGGGAAGAGGCAAGGAAGACATTTGAACTGCAGACTACAGACTGCCTTCCCTATCAGGGATTGATATCAGAGTACTGGCAAAGAGAAAGGGACAGGGGAATCCTAAGTGAAAGACCTGCTGTGGTAGAGTGTTTAGATGAAACTAGAATAGAAGCTGCTGTTAAAAAAGGGTAAATAATAGAACGTATAAAATATTGCACAATAACTATAGGAATCAGAGGAGGTTAAAAACAATTGGAAAGAAAGACTGGATAAGTAATTCACAAGGAAACAATGGGAGGGCAAATGTATGGCTGCTAAATATGCAACAAATTCTAGAATATTTGGGACTGTTGCTTGGAAGTGTTTGCGTATGTAATGTGATACCTCAAAGCAGACTCCAAAGAATTTTTCCTCAGGTAGATGGCAAACTTTGAAGATAAGATGTAACTGGGAACATATGTTTTGGGAGTGTAATGAGTTGGCAGATTTTAAAAATTCCCTGCAGAGTACTCTGTCAGATATATTAGGTAAGTAAATGGTTGTAACTAAAGAAATTATTCTTTTGAGCAGAGATGTAGAATTAGAATTGCCTAGACATAGCAAGGCCTTATTAAAGGAAAACTCCAACTTACAACTAAAAAAATCTATCATTTTGCTCCATCTTTGTTTTTCAAACTATTTTTACACCTGAAAATTACTCTGACTGCTTCCTATAGAATTTGAATGTGTTTTCTGCAAAATGGCTGTTAATGGGGCTTCAGATATCAACATGATCTTATTTTTCTTCAAGCATTTCTCTTCCCCATAATCCATTTCAAGTCTGCTTTATAAGAGTCATGCTAGACATAAGAAAGTAATGGTGTATTAGGGGAACTAATTACCCGTATAAGATTGTCAGTGGTATGCCATGCAGCCATAGACAAATTCCTCTGCAAATTATGTAAAAACTTAAGTTAAAAAAAGTACATGGTCTTTCAAGGCAAGGAAATGAAACGTTTATATATTACAAGCAGGTTACTGGTACCTACGCAACACTGGAAACCTATTGTAGGGAGAATAGCAACCTAAATTATGAGTTAAACTGTAAGAGAAGGTGGAGTTTTCTTTAATACTGTTGGCTGCCAAAAAAGCACTTGCTATAAAAGGGAAATCAAAACCTAAACCAATTCTATTTGAAGTATTGAATATTATAAAAGAGATAAAAGAACAAGAAGAGATATCTTTAGAAAAGGGAATCAGCAAATTACATAGAAATAAATGGAATTTATGGGAACAATACATGCAGTGTAATATTCTGAGGTTTATGGGAAGGCAGGAATTGAACAAATCATGTAATGTTGCCCTGATGATAATTATAAAGAAAGAAAAGAAATATGCTATATAATGTATGTAAATGGAAAAAATGTTAATATGATTTGCTTTTTTTCTGTTAAAGTAAGTTACCTATGTCTTAAGTGATAATTTAATAAAAGTGTTTAAAAAAAGATGAATAAGTCAATAAATCGACAACTAGTCAGAATGATCATCAACACTCTTTTTGCCATTTTTGACAAGGTGGGTTGTGATGTCACATCACCATGTCTCTCGATTCAGTGTCCCTTTCTAACCATCTTTTATGGTCATGCCTGACTGTTGCATCTCTTCTCTTATGCAATCCATCATCACTTTGCTCGACATACTAATTTCCTCTTGCCTTCTTACTGGTTCTCCCAAATCATCTTCTGCTTTCCTGCTTATGTGCCCAAACTACAGTAATCTGATCTCTTTGATCTTCTATTGAACTGAAGTTACTTTGGCTTCTGCTACAGTGCTGTTATTTCTTCATCTGCCTCATTGTGTTCTTCACACAACCCATTTCAAGCATTTCATCTCCATCATCTCTAGCTTCCTCAACTACTCAGCCTTCACAATCCAGGATCCTATATCATACAGTATTGGGAGAGTGTCTCTAATGCCTTTTTCTTTGCTATTGTGACTGCATTCTTAGCCTCTTTTTAGCCAACCAGAATTCCTTCTTACCTTGATCCAGCTTTTCTATCTCACACTTTTTCCTGCAGTCCTTTCTTTTGGTAACTTTCTGGATTACTGCAGTCCACCACAAACTTTCCTTATGCACCTTATTTCCATACATTGCTCAGCCATATATCTGTTCTATAGTCTTCACACATGCTGTTTTGAGATGCTGCCATTTTAATTCAACTCCATCTAATTGCTTTCGTTCCGAAGATGCTACAGCCCTAAGTATTTCCTTGAACTCTTGTTCTTTCACACCAGTCAACTTCCAGATCTTCAGTCTAGTCTTAGCTGACCTTAGAGCTTTCTCTAATCACTTCTTGCAGCTGACTGCAGCTACCAGCAGTTTATGCTGATGGCAAACTGTTTCACTGTCGATGACTTTGCCCTTTCCTTACAAGGAAGACGTCCACCTGAGTTGCATTTGCCAGAGAGAAGTTAAAAATTGCCTCTCCTTTCTTATTCCTGTTGTTCCACCAAAGTGGACCTATGCAATCGTCATATCGTATTGTGCCTGTCTTGATATGAGCAAGCAAGTCCTCCATTATCAACACCAATTCATGTTGTCCTACTTTATGCAACTGCTGCCTGAATGCCTTCTTTTCCTTCCCATCACAATCCTGCTGTGGGGTGTAGACTGATGTTGTGAATACTGCCCTATTCTTACACTGGAGTCTGACTGCCATGAGTCTATCACTAATTCTAAATGTATCCCTCACTGTCATCAGAAGACTCTCACTCACCACAATTTCCCACACCATTTCTAGTCTTTCATCCCCCTGAGCAATAGGCTCTGTATCCCAAGCCATTGCCTTTGCTGCCCTGCACTTCCAGCTTTTCTCCTTGATACACAGAATCCAGTCTCCTCCTTACCATCATGTCATCCACTTCCAAGCTGCATCTTGTTAATGAACCTATATTCAGTGTAGCAATCCTTAGTTCATGAGTGACAGATTGATTCGTTTTATGTTTAGCTTTCATTCAACAGAGCTATGCCAGATAACTCAGGCTGGTCAGCTGAACACCAGCTGACCAGTAGCTTATTGATTCAGGGTTGTTGGACTTCATGGCAAATAGATCCCTCCTACCATTAATATGTTTCCCTAGCATAGGTTGGAGTAGGCTGCATCCTCAACCCCACCTATCACTAGCAAATGCCCATGTCTATTTTGGCAACATTAGTCAATGTGACCAGGTCACAATACAGAAATTGATATAGTTTCTCAATAACTTTGTCATTCTAGTATTCACTAGTAAATGTAAAGTGCAAAGGCTGTAAGGCTGACATGCAGACTTTTGTTGAACATTTTCCAAGGCCCAACTAACTTACAGTTTGTTTCACATAATTGCAGCTCGGACCATTTTTCCTCAGTAAGATGTAGTAGAACCTGGGGTCTGATCCTGTGTTATACCATGATGAAGCCATGATTATGACCCAGGTGGTTTAGTGGCACAGATGTTGGAGATGCCAGATGGAGAAGATGGGCTTCAGTGAGTGATACTAGCAATGGAGACGCACACACCCTGGTCTACTTTATTAGTGATGTATAGGTGATCAGTCATGGGAAATGCCCGACAGAGGATGTGCTGATAAGAGGTTTCTGCACCACTGACTCAGGGGATAATGTGGGAGGGACCAGTGTCCCCTCATCTACGCTAAATCCAGAGCTGTGTAAAGACTAGCTGACCCTGATGCTCACCCTCACTCTGTGGAGTAAGTCAGACTATAATACCTGCCAAATGCTCTTCCTCTCTTTTATATCAACTCTGAGTGTTTCAGATGGTTCCTGTAACTTGCCCTTGTTTCACATTTGATACTGGATTTTTCAGAAATCAATCTATGGGCATCTACCAATGTACTCCCCCGTAACTTCCTACACTATGTAGCTCTTTTTACTTATTGTAATGTATTATATTGTATCTCTGAAGAAATGTATTTGGACATGTCAGTCCAAAAGCTCCAAACATACACAAAATACAAGATAGAATGCAAATAAACTTTTCAATAACAAAATGAAAAGAAAAACATTATTTTACAATCAAATAGAATACTAGAACTTAACACGGATTAAAGTCAAGGATGCCAGAGACAAATATACAAAAAAGTATATATGTAGTAATAACCCATAGTTATGGCTGAGTAGAGGAAGTGAAGAAGGAGGCAGACAGAGAAAGCAGATTAAGTTGGAGATGAGCAAGAGCAAGACCAAGATTTTAGCAGGTAGTCCTTGAGAGATTTTTGAAGCTATAAGTGTTAGAGATAGTTCTTAAATCTAGATTATTCCATGCCTTAGTGACAGTGTGATTGTAGAGAAGTTTGCCTATGTTTTTATTACGTTTGTGAATTTCTAAGAGGTGAAGAACAGAGCTTTGAAGAGTAGGGAGAGATGAGGGATGAGAAAGCAGGATAGAAGGAGGGTTTGTTTAGGATAGAGTGAGTAAGGTGCAGCTGTGGAAGAAGGAGTTGTTGCTGGAGTTCAAGCCACTGCAGGTTTTTTAATGTTAAGTAGTGGTGGGAGCAGTAGGCAAGAGCGCCCGCAGGCACCCCCCTGGAACGGACTGGCTGGGAGAGTAATTTTCTTTTAATTACACGAAAAAAAAATTTTTTAAGGGCATTTTTCTTTAAAAATGGTCCTGTGGCTTGCTGGTCTGTCGGTGCGTGCAGAAGTCCTGTTCTTCCTATCTTGTCCACCCACGCTATTTGAAATTGCTTCTTCACATGGACAATTACATTTGCTGTGTCAAGTAAGGCATGCTATTTGAAATTGCTTCTTCACATGGACAATTACATTTGTTGCGTCAAGTAAGGGAATTTATGTACAGATAATTGCTTCTTTATGAAGTGCACGTACAAACATCAAGTAAGGGAATTTAGTAGTATGCTTACGCTGCTTGTAATTGTGTATGTGTGTGTGTGTGTGTGTGTGTGTGTGTGTGTGTGTGTGTGTGTGTGTGCTTATGCTGCTTGAAATTGTGGGTGTGTGTGCTTATGCTGTTTGAGATTGTGTGTGTGCACTTATGCTGCTTGAAATTGTGTGTGTGTGTGTGTGTGTGTGTGTGTGTGTGTGTGTGTGTGTGTGTGTGTGTGTGTGCACTTATGCTGCTTGAAATTGTGCATGTATGTGTGCTTATGCTGCTTGAAATTGTGTTTGTGTCCTTATGCTGCTTGAAATTGTGGGTATGTGTGCTTATGCTGTTTGAGATTGTGTGTGTGTGTGTGTGTGTGTGTGTGTGTGTGTGTGTGTGTGTGTGTGTGTGTGTGTGTGTGTGTGTGTGCGTGCGTGTGTGTGTAATGCCCCAGTAAGGTATACCTGGTGGTTAGTGTTACTCAGGCTCAAACCTTGCACCTTAGCTACAAGGAGTAAGAGCCTGAATTCTCTACCCATACCACCACTTGTTTGTGATTCAAGGAGTTGAGTCCATAGCTCTCGACTGTCCAGATTTTTCACAGAATGTCTGGAATATTTGGCTTATACTTTTGGTCTGTTCCTCTTAAAATTTGTGATTTTCTGTCAAATTCTGTGAAAACTGAATTCACTAAATAATGATAGCCATTTAAGTTTTAGTCTCTTTCAGGAAATGCATGGTAACACAAAACATTTTATTCTAGCAACTTTCTAAGATTATACAAGCAATGTTTAAAATGCCAAACAAACAAAAAAGGTTCTACACGAAGCAAAACACTGGTAACCAAAAAAATAAAAAACAAACCAACTCAAAACAGGCAGAGAAACTCCACTTTAATGACACGAGCAGAAAACAGCAAGTCACATAAACTAAGTGCTTTCACTATTAAAATATGGCTTCCTCAGAGTTACATGGGATACAAACAACTTGGTTTAAATAGAGTGATGTAAGCAAAACCAACCAATCATTTCATGTGATGTCAAGCTGAATTATTTATTTATTTTTTTTAAACACATACAGTTAATAAAGGTAAAAAAAAGATTCAGTTTTCTCCAGAAAACACAAAACAACACTTTTACAGCTTATATAATCATATGATTAAAAAACATATATATTATATATGTGTAATAGATGGGTTATTGAAATGTCAAGAAATAAAATACAGTTAATGAATTAATTTAAATAACCCTTGCCCTTTCTTTTAAAATGGATAAAACTGCAATGTTGTCATTCAGGCCTGGGGGTGGGGGGGGGGGGTGGCATCAAGCCTAATTTGCCATTTTATCTCCATAATTTCTAATTTTAATTTATCATCCCCTCCCCTTTCACATGGTAGCACCATGTCTATCACAAATAAGATACACTTGTTAAAGTTAGTGCAGATTATACTGTGCATGTATAGAGCATTGTGCTGATTTTTGGATTTGATTGCCCTCACATGTTCTGCTATTCTATCCCTTAATCTATGTATAGTCTTGTCCACATAGAAACTGTGGCAACTCGTGCATGTAGCAACATACACTAACATAGTAGTGTTGCAGCTGCACCTTCCTGGGCAAGATAAAGTACGTTCAAATCCATGAATGGAAACGTAAGTAGCTGCAAAACTTACATGCTCCACACTTAAGCATTATAGACCTTTGTCGGCTCCGTTTAGAATCCTCAAGAATTTTTAATATTCCTTCCTCTGCTATAAAGAATATTTGGCTGCCCCGAGATATTCTTACTGGTTTCATTGAGACCAATCTGCCAAGCATTGTTGATGGCTATCGATAGTGGTGCAGCACAGTGATTATATCTCAGAATCATAGCACTAACTTTACTCATCTGCTTGTTTATAGTTTTCTTCACTGTTTCAGAACACAAAATAGGCTGAAATACAGTACTTGTCTTATTAAGAATTTCATGCCTAACTTTCAATAATAGTTTTAGGGGTACCCCCTTTCCAAAAACATCCCTACCAGTTTATATAACTCCTCTCTAAAGGTGTCATTGTCACTACTAGTCTTGACAATGTAACCATCTGACCCTTAATAATACCGTTCTTCTGATGAAAGGGATGACAACTGTCAAAATGTAACACAGAATTAGAAAACGTTTTCTTCCTGTATATTTTACTATGTAAAACTCCCCTTTCTCTGGTTAGATGGATATCCAGAAAGTTGGTTTCATCCAGGTGCCATGAACTAGTAAACTTAAGGAATGGGGTAGTGTTGTTCAAAAAATCAACAATCTTTGTAGCCTCAAGCTCATTACTTTGCCACAAAATCAGAATATTGTCCAAAAACCCATTATATAGAAGGATCTTGGACATAAATTCTGAAGGAAAGATAAAAGTTTCTTCCCAATGCAACAGCACTAAATTGGCAAATATGGGAGCGCACTTTGCTCCCATATTATTATACTACAGAACAACTTTCTTAGTTTTGAGGGGGAGATTTACCATCAAACATCTGGGGTAGCCATGGGAGCAAAGTGCGCTCCCGTTTGGAGCTTGTTTTGTTTGTTTGGTATTTTCAACCCAACTGTCAGGCTGCTCCAGTACTAGTGACACCAGGACTATGGAAGCAGTTATTAGTGAGTTAACTCAGTCAGTACAGAAGTTAACCACATTGTTATTGAGAAATGGAAATACTAGTGCATGTCCTTCTACTTCAGCCACACTAACCAGCACACAGGCTGAACTTTTTACTTTGCACTCGCTGTACATTGATGAGAGAACTGTAACTGACAAATCGAAATAGCAGGAATCACCTGGGGGGTGTGATTTTTTGTGAATGGCTACGTACACCTGTGGATTGTTTCTTGGACTTGAATGAGGAGGGAGACAACAGGCTGAAGCTGAAATGACAGTTGGAAACCTTATAATGCTTTCCTAAATAAGTCACTCTTATTAAAACAGGTGCCCAAAGGACTGCGCATATGGAAGTTGCCTGTGGACATCAATTTGGGCTCTTCTGTGTACCAGGAGCTGGTTGAATTGTTTAAGAAAACAGGTTTGGACATGTTGGACATAAGTATCAGAAACAATACAAGTAAGTTGACTGAAATGGAGAAAGAAATTAATGTCTTAAACCAGAACATAGTTAATGATCTTTTGTTTTTTGAATATTTGCACAACTACAATCAAGTGCTTAATGATTTAGACAAGTTTGTTAAAAATAATATTAACACCAAACGTAAAAAACCTATTAGGGACTCTAATGACTACCAAAAAAGCTGGCTTATCCAGTGGATCACAACAAAAATAGTAAAAAGGCTAACCTGGTGGACAATGATGGTGCATGACATAGTGACACCAATGATGACATTGTTAGTGATTTGGATGCACCATATGATGATTATGAAGGTTTTTAGATCAGAACTCCGAACCCAGGAGGTCTGAGTGTTTGAAGAACTTGGGGAGGGTGATCCACGTTACCAAAAGAATTCTGGACATTACTATCGGAATGTTTATTACAGCAACAGCAGGGCTCAAAGGGGGAAAAAAGAAGAAATTTTGAGATTTAGTGTTTTATCACTAACTGGTTTTGACTTTGACTATGGCACTGCTCTTGGTTGTAATATTCCTGATGACTGTGTGATGTGTGACATCTCTAAGAAAAATGATTTTACAATCTACAATTTTAGTGATGTAACACTCAATGACACTTATTACAGTTTATTTAGTAAAGGTTTTACTTTTGTTCCTTGTTTTTGTTTGGATGTGGCAGATGTTCTTATTAACTTAAAAATGTACACTAGACAACTGAATCTTAAACTGTTTTTCAATGGCCATACTGGCAACCGAGGGGTTACAAACCTACAGAGATAAAGTTTGTTTACTCCCCAAAATAATGTGGATGTTATGTTATTTGAAAAACTGTGTGAGAATGAATTAAGAAAAATTCTTAAAAACAATATGAACATGACATCCTCAGTAATGAAGAGAGAAAAGTGTTATATGATCTAACTAGGAACAGCAATATGCGTATTATGAAGCCTGACAAAGGAGGGGGTCCTAGTAATCATGTCTCATTTTGACTATGTGTTTAAGATGTGGGAAATTCTCAATAATCACCTCACTTACAGTAGGACTACTAAGAACGAAATTAATAGGGCATATGCCAAGATAGATTTATACCTACTGGATTCACTCTTTCAGGGAGCTATAGATGAGAAAGAGTTCAGGTTTCTTACAGAAGAACATCCTCTCACACCAGTGATTTTTGGGATCCCCAAGATTCACAAGTGTCCCAGTAACCCACCATTTAGACCTATTGTTGTGGCTAGGGGATCTAAAATGGAACCCCTTGCTTCCTTTGTGGATGAGATGACTAACATGGTAGTGGGTGAGGCAGAACATATACTAAGGGACTCTTGGCATTGCTTGGATCGACTTAGAGCTATTGGGGTATCTGATACTTTTTCTTTTCTTACAGTGGATGTAATTAATTTATTTTCTATTATACCCCATGAGGAGGGGTTGCATTTCTTTTGTGAGAGTTTATTGAGAAGCAAAGTAATTGACAAAACAAGGATAAACACCCTGGTGGACCTCATGTAACTTATACTACAGAACAACTTTCTTGGTTTTTGAGGGGGAGATTTACCACCAAACATCTGGAGTAGCCATGGGAGCAAAGTGCACTCCCGTATTTGCCAATTTAGTGCTGTTGCATTGGGAAGAAACTTTTATCTTTCCTTCAGAATTATGTCCAAGATCCTTCTATATAATGGGTTTTTGGACGATATTCTGATTTTTTTGCAAAGTAATGAGCTTGAGGCTACAAAGTCTGTTGATTTTCTGAACAACACTACCCCATTCCTTAAGTTTACTAGTTCATGGCACCCGGATGAAACCAACTTTCTGGATATCCATCTAACCAGAGAAAGAGGAGTTTTACATAGTAACATACACATGAAAAAAACTTTTTCTAATTCTGTGTTACATTTTGACAGTTGTCACCCCTTTCATCAGAAGAACAGTATTATTAAGGGTCACATGGTTAGATTGTCAAGACTAGTGAGTGACAATGACACCTTTAGAGAGGAGTTATATAAACTGGTAGGGATGTTTTTGGAAAGGGGGTACCCCTAAAACTATTATTGAAAGTTAGGCATGAAATTCTTAATAAGACAAGTATTGTATTTCAGCCTATTTTGTGTTCTGAAATAGTGATGAAAACTATAAACAAGGAGATGAGTAATGTTAGTGCTATGATTCTGAGATATAATCACTGTGCTGCACCACTATCGATAGCCATCAACAATGCTTGGCAGATTGGTCTCAATGACACCAGTAAGAATATCTTGGGGCACAAGCCAAATATTCTTTATAGCAGAGGAAGGAATATTAAAAATTCTTGAGGATTCTAAATGGAGCCGACAAAGGTCTATAATGCTTAAGTGTGGAGGATGTAAGTTTTGCAGATATATCAATGATGGCCCTTATGTTTCCATTCATGGATTTAAATGTACTTTATCTTGCCCAGGAAGGTACAGCTGCAACACTACTATGTTAGTGTATGTTGCTACATGCACGAGCTGCCACAGTTTCTACGTGGGCAGTAGATTAAGGGATAGAATAGCAGAACATGTGAGGGCAATTAAATCCAAAAATCAGCACAATGCTCTATACATGCACAGTATAATCTGCACTAACTTTAACAAGTTTATCTTATTTGTGATAGACAAGGTGCTACCATGTGAAAGGGGAGGGAATGATAAATTAAAATTAGAAATTATGGAGATAAAATGGCAAATTAGGCTTGATACCACACCCTCCCCCCCAGGCCTGAATGACAACATTGCAGTTTTATCCATTTTAAAAGAAAGGGCAAGGGTTATTTAAGTTAATTCATTAACTGCATTTTATTTCTTGACATTTCAATAGCACATCTATTACACATAAATAATATATATGTTTTTTAATCATATGGTTATATAAGCTGTAAAAGTGTTGTTTTGTGTTTTCTGGAGAAAACTGAAGGTTTTATTTACCTTTATTAACTGTGTCTGTTTAAAAAAAAAAAAAAACAAATTCAGCGTGACATCACATGAAATGATTTGTTGGTTTTGCTTACATCACTCTATTTAAACCAAGTTGTTTGTATTCCATGTAACTGGGAGGAAGCCATATTTTAATGGTGAAAGCGCTTAGTTTATGGGACTTGCTGTTTTCTGCTCGTGCCATTAAAGTGGAGTTTCTCTGCCTGTTTTGGGTTGGTTTGTTTTTTATTTTTTGGTTACCAGTGTTTAAAATGTGTCCTTGATTTTGGGCCTTTGCTCCCCCCCCCCCAATAAATTTTGGCTTTTTCCAGATTTCTTGTGCTGCAAAGTTGAGAGATATAGTTCAGTCTCAAATGGAGTTTACAAGGAGCTGAGAGCATCAGGGGAACAGAAGTTTAGTCCTGCTTATGCCAAGTCTATTTGCATTATTAGTAGCACAACAGGTAGTATACCTGCTTTTGATGCAGAAGGCTGTGGGTTCTACTACCACAGTATGTAGATGGATTGTGGTTACTGTACTGTGTTGTACTTTAAAGAAGGTGGATGCTACAGTTCTGAGAATGTCCTCCTTTGGAAGATATACCTAGTAACTATGAACCTGTTATCAGTTTGCCATCTATTTCCTATTGCAATATTACTACCTTATCATTTTTTAATGTAACATAGGCAATTTATTCTTCAAGGGCAAGAGGCACTTTATTTGTAGAGGAAACAATGAAATATAAAATTATTTGCTAGGAGCAACCTCTTCATTAGTTACAGATCTCTTTAATGTGGAATTATTTAGATGACGCACTTCTGCAGAGATTGTGCATATTTACTGATATTGGTTGACTGTAATGACAGATGTTTGAAAAGACTTTTACGATGGAAATGTTCTAATTTTGGGCAGTTTTGTCATTGTTGATTCATAAATTTTATTTCATTGCCTACTAGAAAAAAATGTTCAAAACAATAAATTTAAAACACGGTCTAACAAGTGCTCTGTATTATACAAGGAATGTGACTGAATACAATTAGGAAGGTGAATCAAAGAGCATACATATGTTTGCATGGTCCTAAATATGTGTGCAAGGGGCCTATGATTTGAAAACACCCCAAAGGTAAACTTAATCTGCCAATGGCCAGATGCATTTTCTTTGAATGTGGGTTTCAGTGTTGTTTCAATGAATGTGAATTTCAAGGGTAGAGAAGTTTTAACACTAAGTCTGTTTTCATTGTGAGACTGTATTTCTTTGTTTAGCACATGTCTATCATTGTTTGTGCTATACAATTTAAAATAAAAGTTTTAAATGAAATCCAAATAATCATTGTAGAAGTAAAGCATAAAGCAATATGCATGTTACAGTGTTTATGGTAAATGGAGAGAAATAGCCAAGTAATGGGACACTGGAATGGCTGCAGGGCAGGAGGGCTGTGTATGAGGGGCCCCATTTGAAAATGATTTTGTGAGGGGGAGGGGTAGCAATCTCAAAGACAGCACCGGGTGGCACAAACTCTAGCTATGCCACTGCGTAGGGGTGTGTGGATGTAAGAAGTAGGTAGGTAGGGGTGTGTATGAATGTATGTAAGAAGTAGGTAGGTAAAGGTAGGTGTGTGTGTGTGTGTGTGTGTGTGTGTGTGTGTGTGTGTGTGTGTGTGTGTGTGTGTGTGTAAGACAGGGGTAGAAGTGTGTGCAAGGGGGGGGTCATACCTCGCAATTATCCAGATTTTTGCCTCATACTTTCAGTTTGTTTCTCATAACATTTAAGGGCAAATCATTGAGGACTGAAGTCAGAAATTAATGGCAGACATTTGAGTTTTAAACTTCATATTCTCAGAAGATGCATACTAATGTAAACCTTGTTGTTCTATCAACTTTCTAAGGAGGTAGGGGGATGTATGTGTGTGTCATACCTTTCAATCATACATATTTTCACAGAATGTCCAGATTTTTCCTTTATATTTTTGGTCTGTTCCTCACAAAAATTCTGTTTTTGAGCTATGATTAAATAAAAGTTACTAAACAATAACATAAATAATTTCATTTTTCATCACTTCCTTATCCTTTAGAAAATGCATTCTACACAAATCCTGTTATTCTAGCAACTTTCTAAGTGTGTCCCTAGTTTTGTTTCTTTCTTCTCTCCCCAACATTAATCCAGATTTGATTTCTTTCTTAAGCTATTGAGGTGAATATGGTATCTGGTGTGTGTGTGTGTGTGTGTGTGTGTGTGTGTGTGTGTGTGTGTGTGTGTGTGTGTGCATGTGCGTGTGTGTGTGTGGATGTGTGTGTAAGGTGTGTGTGTGTGTGTGTGTGTGTGTGGTAAGAGGTGTGTATGTCCTCTCCTCTGTCCAGGTTTTGGAGGATGTCAGTTTTTTTGATTTATCCTCTTAAAAAGGATTAAAAGTTAAAAATAATAACAGACATTTTTGAGTTTTTAGGCATCATACCCTTTTTAAAAAAAACTGCTAAAAACAAATCCTGTTATTCTAAATTTTCTAAGTTTATTAGAGCAATATTTATAATAATCTATTTATATTTATTTTTGTCTTCCAAATTTCTTGCACTAAAAGGTTGAGGTGTGTGTGTGCGTGTGTGTGCGTGTGTGTGCGTGCGTGCGTGCATGCGTGTGTGTGTGTGTGTGTGTGTGTGTGTCTGTGTGTGTGTCTGTGTGTGTGTAAGATTGAAATGCCCTAGTTAGAGTTAGCAGGTGGAATTTATTTTCAAGTGCATTTTCAAGGAATTATGATGTCCTCCTTTGGATGAGATGCCTAGTAACTATGAACCTGTTTTTCAGCTTGCCACCCATTCTCTATTGTAATATACCAGCTTACCATTTTTTTTTAATGTAGCATGGGCAATTTATTCTTTGAGGCAGCAGGCACTGAATTTGTAGATGAAACACTGAAATATAAAGTTGTTTTCTAGCAACAACCTCTTCATTAGTTTCAGATATTTTTAATTTGAAATTATTCAGATGACTTTTACTTCTGCAGAGATTGTGTATATTGACGGATTATTGGTGGATTGTAATGACAGACATTTCAGTGGACTTTTATGGTTGAAATGTACTGAAATGGGCAGTTTGTCATTATTGGTTTGTATGTTTTGTTTCATTGCTTACAGGAAAAATATTCAAAACTATAAATTTAAAACATACTCTAACAAGTGGTGCTGCGTTATGCAAGAGATATAATTCAATTCTATATTATAATTAATACAGTCAGGAAGGTAAATCAAATAACTTTTGCATGGCCCTAAAAATATGTGCAGGGGGCCTATGGTTTGAAAACAGCCCAAGGTAAACTCAACCTACCATTGGCCAGAAGCATTTTCTTTGAATGTAGGTTTCAATGGTGTTTCAGTGAATGTAAGTTTCAAAGGTAGTGAAGCTTTAATGCTGTTTTCATTGTAAGACTATTGCTTTGTTTAGCAAATGTCTATCAGTAAGAGAAAATGTATACCAACAACTGCAAATGAAGGGCTCAGAGCAGGCAATAATACAGCAACAAAAGAGCACAGCCAAACCACCACAACTGTTCAGGATAAACACAATAGTGCTTCAATAAAAAATGCAAAAAAATCTTTATTGAAGAGCTCAAAGTAAGTGCTTTCACGACCTCTGTGGTTGCTTCATCAGATTACATTCAAACAAACAGTTTCTCAACTTAAATGCATAGAACAATTGACACCTTGTAAATTGAATCAAGTCATTAAAAGACCACAGTGTCTAAAAACAGTATATAGTGAAAAGACATAAAATTTTATATATATATATATATATATATATATATATATATATATATATATATATATGTATATAAGACATATTAAGTAGCTGCATATTAGACATATTAAATAACAATATGTGAAACCTGTTAAATAACCAATAGCTGCCTTAGTAAAGATATAAACAAGAATTCGTATATAAAATTAGATAGAATAAAATGTATGCATATATACATCTCTCTGTCTCATTAATGTTTTAAACTTCTAGCTTTAAGAAATGGCTTAAAAGAAACTATTTCATTAACACCAGGTGGTGTATATGCATTTAATTTAAGAATCCACTTTTGTTCTAAAGCTTCGGTGTGATTCTTAATGTCACCACCTCTCTTCCCTTCTGATAAAATATCCAAAACAAAAATTTAAAAATGTGTGAACTACCTTCTTGTTCTATGTGCTTATAAAGAGCACTGGTAGTTTTATGATTATTGATATCCCTATAATGTCTTGAATACACTCCTTAAGCATATGATTCGTCTTGCCTACATAGTAGGCGTTGCATGTTGTGCAAAAAGCAAAATATATTAGATTGTTAGTTTTACAATCAGCATAGTGTGTAGCCACTATCTCAAAGTTTGGAACCATATGAGTGTATTTAAAGCAGGAGTGCACATATTGACATGCTGTGCAATTCCTGCATATATAAGTACCTTTCCTTTGTGACATCTTGTTATAACTGTTCTGTCTATCTAAATAACATAGTTGACGCTTAAGATTTTTCTTATTCTTAAAGGCACTCCCCAGATTATCAAGTACTAACTAACAAGTTTCAAAGATTTGGTCCTAAATATATCTGACATTACTTTGACTGAGTCGCAACTATCTGTTTTAAATAGAGGGTTATCTTTTATTCCTCCCCAGAAAACTGACTTAGCTGACATTTTGCAAGAGTTGAGGCTTTTTGCCAGAACACTCACGTTAAAAACTATGTTTGGGAAGTCTGATATTGTACTCTCAACTTTCTCCAAACCCAGTAGTTTTTTCCCTTAAATGCATACAGTAGTGGATACTTTTGCTGCAGTATGTGAGGCTGAAATTAGACATATTTTTTGCAGATGGGACTCATTGTGGTCACTATAATCTCAGCACAACTGAAAATCATGTACTTTATGAGCTAAAACATCTATTATCTATTGAAATTAAACCTACGGATAAGGGGGGAGGGGTAGTAGTACTCAACAAAGATGTATATCTTTCGCAAATGTTTTTATTATTGAATGATGTTGATATGTATCAGAAAATTACTGCCATACAAACTAAAGCTATTTATGATAGAGTGTCTGTGATGATTTTTGACCTGTTGATAGACGGTAGAATAACAGAAGAATTATTCAAATATTTTATTGTTGACATAGCTTTGTACCCCTCTATCTATGGACTACCTAAAGTCCATAAAAACTTCTATACCCCCCTGATGAGATCCATTGTCTCCAGCAGAGGCTGGAGTACTGAGCCTTTATCCATTTATGTGAAAAAGGCCTTACAACCAGTATTTGAGTCCTGTGGTAGTGTATTAAAAGACACAAATACATTTTTGTATAAGCTATATGATGCAATTAGGGATACCACAGAACAGTACTTTTTTGTTACTATGGATATCACATCATTATTTACGGTGATCCCCAATGCTTGGGGCATTGAGAATATCATGCATCTATTGTTCTCCAAGCAATTTTACTCTAGTGACAAAGTGAATTTGATATGCTCAATGTTGGAAATTATATTAGAAAATAATGTGTTTTGCTTTGGTAGTGACATGTACCTTCAGAAGATTGGCATAGCTATGGGGACTCCCTGTGCCAATAGCTACGCCAATCTAGCCCTAGCTGAATGGGAGAGCATCTCTTTCCTGACCAATCCAACTTTTCAACCATACCTGAAATGGTACACTCGATTTGTGGATGATGTTTTTCTCCTGTGGACAGGCACACTAGATGAGCTAAACATTTTTATTGAGTTTCTGAATGCCACAACATCGTTTCTTAAATTTACTAGTAAAGTGTCTTCAGAAGAAATAGACTTCCTGGATGTTAAACTTAAGAAAAGTGACATCTTAGGTATTCAGACTAGCATATATAGGAAACCGACTAGGAGAAATGCATTGCTGCATAGAAGCAGCATGCACCCTAAATTTGTCAGTAAAAATGTAGTAAGAGGACAAATTCGTAGAACTATGAGACTGCACAATGATGATGTCCAACTTCAGTTAGCGCTTGATGATCTGGGGAGTGAATTCAAAGATAGAGGTTATTCACATAAGATGTTTTGTACACAGGTATCTGAATTAATGGCAGAGAGGTCTTCCAGAGGTAAACCTCTGTTTATGGATAGAATAGATCATAATATAGGGCATGACCCTAGTGAGCAAAATAAAATTAGATTTTCACTGACAAATACTGGGGATATTGGAACATTCTGTAATGTATTTAAATGGAACTGGAATATTTTAAAGACTATAGGTGAACTAGATGGATTACTGGATGACACACCTAGGTTTACCTTTAAGAATAAGCAAAATCTTAAGCGTCAACTATGTTATTTAGATAGACAGAATAGTTATAACAAGATGTCACAAAGGAAAGGTACTTATATATGCAGGAATTGCACAGCATGCCAATATGTGCACTCCTGCTTTAAATACACTCATATGGTTCCAAACTTTGAGATAGTGGCTACACGCTACGCTGATTGTAAAACTAACAATCTAATATATTTTTCTTTTTGCACAGCATGCAACGCCTACTATGTAGGCAAGACAAATAGTAGGCTTAAGGAGCGTATTCAAGAGCATTATAGGGATATCAGTAATCATAAAACTACCAGTGCTCTTTATAAGCACATAGAACTACCTTAGAACAAGAAGGTAGTTCACACATTTTTAAATTTTTTGTTTTGGATATTTTATCAGAAGGGAAGAGAGGTGGTGACATTAAGAATCGCACCGAAGCTTTAGAACAAAAGTGGATTCTTAAATTAAATGCATATACACCACCTGGTGTTAATGAAATTGTTTCTTTGAAGCCGTTTCTTAAAGCTAGAAGTTTAAAACATTAATGAGACAGAGAGATGTATATATGCATACATTTTATTCTATCTAATTTTATATATGTATTCTTGTTTATATCTTTACTAAGGCAGCTATTAGTTATTTAACATGTTTCACATATTGTTATTTAATATGTCTAATATGCAGCTACTTAATATGTCTTATATATACATGTATATATATATAATTTTATTATGTCTTTTCACTATATACTGTTTTAGGCACTGTGGTCTTTTAATGACTTGATTCAATTTACAAGGTGACAATTGTTCTATGCATTTAAGCTGAGAAACTGTTTGAATGTAGTCTGATGAAGCAACCACAGAGGTCATGAAAGCGCTTACTTTGAGCTCTTCAATAAAGATTTTTTGCATTTTTTATTGAAGCACTATTGTGTTTATCCTGAGCAGTCATGGTGGTTTGGCTCTGCTCTTTTGTTGCTGTATAAATGTCTATCAGTGTTTGTGCTATAATATTTGAAACAAAAATTGTAAATTAAATCCAAATATCTGTAATCATTCTAGAAGTAAAGCATAAAACAGTATGCATGCTGAGAGTTTTGAACAGTGTTTATGGAAACTGGGAAAAAATAGCCAAGTAATGGGACACTGGAATCACTGCATGGGGGGGGGTGCGTGGGGGGGGTCTTCTGGGTTTGCACCCCCTGCAAAAAATCCTGTGGGTTCCCCTGGCAGTAGGGGAGATTGGTAGAAAATCTAGCAATTTTATTATAAGTGATTTCAAGTTTAAGTAATAGACTGGATTGTATGTTAATGAGTATAGGTGTGGTGGGCAGTAGGAAGGCTTGAGTTAGAGAACATTTAGTTTCAATAGTGAGATATTTTTTTGTGTCTGTATAACATCCCTAGTTTTTGATGGGTCATTTTAATAGTCTGTTGAATGTGAATATTGAATTTTAGTTGGTCATTGATGGTTACTCCAAGATGTTTTATATGATGTTCAGAGGTAATTGTGTTACTTAGGTAAGAGACAATGAAGGTCATTTTGTGTTGTGGAAGGGTATAAGTTAAGCTTTCTTAGGGATGAGTAGGAGTTGATAGACATTGTTAAACTATGAGAGAAGTGATTCTTGGGTAAATTTCTGTAAAACTCATTGCTTGAAAGGTAGCCCGGGTGACAGCAGAAAAGGGTCTCTGGGCCAGCCCACCTACCTGGTTAACAAATGAAGAGAAATAAAAAATAAAAGCACAGCAATGCCATTTTCTGCAGTTTTGTCTTGAAATGCAACTTCATTGTTATGTAAAAAGGTTATCTGCCAGAGTATGAACATATATACAATTTTAGATCAAGATCAATGGTCCTAAGATGACTATACTGAAAAGAGGAAAACACTGGCAACGCATACCTTTATTAGCTACTGTTTAACTTGATGAATACAGTTTTATAATACTGTAATGTCCATAATCTTACTTGAAATAAAAATACAGCATTTTCATGACATCTTATAAATCCAACTGCTTGTTATCATGAGACCACATTGTGATTCTGGAGATAAATAAAGGCCAAACAAATGAAGCTGCATCTTTAACAATGCCATTTTTTCAGTATGTTTCCGGAATGGGATAGAATATGCTTGTTATACTTAGAAAAAAGATTTTTTCATACTGAAAGCAAACTATCATGGGGCAAACTTACTTTAAAGTCCATGTGTGAGGATTTACTTCAGTTACTTTTGTTAATTAAGCAGGGTCATAAGAACAGCTGAAAATTCAGTACTGAATATGACCAACAGCTTATACATTTAATAACCTGACCAATGCATTCACTGCTGCTCCGTCACCAACATGTGAACTAACATATTTTACAGCTGCTGGCCCAAAATTATTCCTGTAGCCTGACAAATGATACCCCAGATTAAAACATCATGCAATTATTATTTGATAAAGTTTATTATTGATAAAGGCTTGTATTACCTCATGCTTTCTGAGCAATTATAAAATGCACAACATTGTAAGTCATTAAAGAAACGACTCCTGTTAGTCATTTAGTCCTGCTAACACTATGGATATACTTTTCCTAGATGACCAAAGATGATGAAGGAGTCAAGTGACTTGCTCAGAGCAGCAGTGATGCAAGTTGTACTGATGAGATTTAAACTTACGTATCAAGCTTTACAGCTGTTTTATTTAGACAGTGCTTCATGGTACCTCACCTTGTTTTGTTTTTGCTCAAGATAACCTAAAGCGTGCAGAATTTGCCTGTGTTGTGCAAAGCAAGCTTTACAAGAGTTAATTTCAAAACAAGAATACTGTAGGTACCTCATAGCTACTGCTACTCAGAAAAAAAGACCATTGGTTCCTCAAACTAGGATATGTTTTCAGTAACATTAAATGCATCTGGCTTTGGAAAGCAGTTTGCATTCAATTTACAAAGTGCTACTTAATGTACTAGTGTCAGAAGGAAAAGCCAGTGATACTCTCTATCAGAGTCTTGGTTTATAATTGATTAGTTGTTCCATATCATCAGCTCTTAAAAACAACTGATACTCTTTAAGTGAGCCTTCACATAAATTAAATATTGGATACCTATCTAACAAACTCAGATAATTTATGCCAAGCAGATCAGATTAACAGCAGAGCGAATACACTTTAAAATGCAATGATCATATTCACAAAAAGCAGAATGTTCCTCTCCTTTCTGAATAAAGCTGGCAGATCTACCTTCAACATTGTTCCACATTGTATGTCCTTTCTAGCATGTCCCCCTGGGTATTTTTTTTAAAGAATAGCTTAGACTTCATGGGGCCTTTTGCTGTTACATTTTGGTAGGCATGCAGGCAACATTTAGATGTTACAACATCAGTAACCAGAAGAACTGCAGAAGGTAGGTTTTGGCAGATTCAAAAGTTGTTTTGCATTTGCATGGACAACCTTAGGATACAGAGTGAATACACCTTTTTAAGATGCTGGCAAACTGGCTACAGTTACTCCCAAGCTGCTAGAAGCTGGATTGTGGGAGTGGATTCCGATTCAGAGAGAGGTCTAGACTTTTGCAGTGACTAGCAGCACATTAGTTGAGGCCAGGGCTTACTGCAGCAAGCAGAAAGCTGAAGAGGTGACTTTGGTAAACATCCTCAGCCACACAAGCCACACAAAATGTCATTCCTGAACCAGAAACTAAAAAACTCACATACTGAAACAAAATACAAAGTATCTCTAAACACTGACAGGCAGTGTTTTTTGAAGAGCTATTGATGTTGTTACTGACAATACAGTCATTCAATTACTTCATTTCAACAAAATGTTAAGAGTAATCCAACAAATAGTAACTGGTGAACAATTGTACTGCCTTGAAACATGTAAATACTTTCTGCACTAACATTATAGAATGCTGGGAGTCTAGGAAGGAGGCCCTACTTAAGATATTAAAAAAAAGTCTTCAGGCCCTCATTCTGCTAGTAATTAGGTCTCAACAGTACATCTGTTGTCCCTGATGAGATTATGTAAGACAATGGCCAAAGTCTTGCTTTTTTAATCTTTTTATCAACCCTCAGTCTCTCCTGACCAGGTTCCTTTACTCCCTATAAAACCCATCCGTTTAGAGTGTTCTTTGGCGAATGAAGGTGACACATACAGGGATGAAGGTGGGAATCAGGAACAGTAGGCCATTACCATGGAAACAATGGGCCATTACCAAGGAGAGCTAGAAGACATTTTTGTCTTGTGTCCCATCTCTTCATAGACTGATATCAGTGCTGTCAAACTGGGGTCTGCAGTACTGGCCAAGTGACAGTCTTATGCCTTATTGCATGAGCCTTAATCAAAGCACAGCACAAAGTGCTGCTTTGCAGGAAGGGTGCGTGTCTTAGTCCTAATATATGGGTGTTTTCTGCGTGGTCTCTGCCACAAGTCACTTAAACTACAAACCAGGCTATTTCCTTTCCCCAGGAATGGTCAAGCTGTTATTTGCCACTCTGTCTTGTTCCCAAGATGACCCTTCAGCATGCAGAATACTAGTTAATCCTGGGTCTTTTATGCTATACTTAAGGCTTTACCTCTTTAAGCCACAGAGCTAGTGGGCAAACTCCTGCTTGTCTAAGTTTTGAAATGGGAGGGGAACCAAGAATATCAAACACATAATTGAAATTACATTTCTTTGGGAACACATCCTTATATAATTTATAACTTTGAATTTAAGAGACATGGGTTTGTTTATCATAAAATGGGTGGCTTACTGGCAAATCATTGAGGACTGAAGTCACTAGATGACAGACATTTGAGTTTCAAACTTCATATTGTTCATAAAATGCATACTAATGCAAGTTTCAGTACTGGAAATTCATGGCTAAAGTCTAGCTAAAATGTACCAGCAAATAGCTCTGAAAGCAGAATACAATATACATACTTTAGGGTGATTACTCTCTTCAGAAGACATTTAGTATTCAACTTTAACTACACAAAAAGTTAAGCGCTTTCATCAAACAGTATGACTTCGACAGGAAACCACTTTAACATCTGAACGTAGTTCATATTCTAATATATGTAATAACTAGCATTTGTAATCTCTAAGGACTGAAATTATTCAAATGAATGGATTACCGCTTGTAATGATACAGTGTATTTCTGTACATATTAGATGCAACTTACATTAACATAATGGTTATAGTTAATTCATTTCATACAGTGTGAAATAAAAAACAAGGCAATTGTCCTACCAAGTTTAAGCCCTATAAATAATGCAAGCAGGTAAGTAATGCCGTTGAGTATAATATGAAGCAAGGACCAAAGAGAAATTGAAAAAGACAAAGATATTAACTGTCACAAGCCAGCAGCCACTGTATTTTGTATCGATTATAAATTCTGTCTCTACAGTTTACATAGAATATCATTTCTGGAAGTGGAAGTTATAGTGTCACCCACACTGCATAACTCACTTAGTTTACAGAACTGAAGAAACAATCTGGTTTGTAATGTCCTTAATTTGCAGCAGCACAGTGACACAGCTTGCTACAGTAATCAGCGTGCAGGCAGCAGGTCAGGTCGTAACAATTTCAGTATGTACCTCTGTCCTTAGAGTTAACTGTATAGACCAGTAAAGGACTGTCAGCCCAGTTTCCCCAAGACAGTTCAAACTCCATTCCCTCAAAATACACCAACTCATTCCTTACTGCATGAAATTATTCCGCCAAGTGCAGAAATCATCTAACTATCCGTATTCAAAAGGTAAAACACTTTTTACAAAAACACACTATTCCCAAATGCAAAAATAGCAACTAACGTCCACTCCCCATGTTATTATTCTCTTACAGTAGCTGCTCAAAACTAGTGAAACAGAATCACTAGAAATAAAAATATATCTCACATTTTCACAAAGGCTCTGCAAACTTAAGGAGTAACCATTAATCAGTAAAATGGGATACTGTATTCATTGCTGCAACAAACAGCAACAGGCCCACAGGACTGAGAAGCCATGCTGGAGCAAATACAAACTGAGTGATTTAAGATCAAACACCTGAAGGAAAATCATGTACTCCAGGTTCTGGGTGATGTAACTGACTTCTTAGTAGAGCAGACTGGCTAGCTGGCAGTGAGAGGTCTCCATGTCTCTCCCTAAAACTGTGTAATGCCCACTGTAGTCTGTATCAGCATTGCGCTATAGTCTTCTAAGTGCAACTATGTTTCCACTTTGCTTTGTTTTGTCTAAGTTAAAGGAATGAGGTTTACAATGCCTGAATCCTGATTAAAAATCATTTAAAAAAACTGAATGAAGCACATTTCACTTTATTCACATGTCAAGTGTACTTCTCAACCTGCATACACTGAAATAGGTACATAGGTCCTTTAAAGTTAGGTATAGCCAGCCAAAAATCTGGACATCTAATTAGCTTAAAATTTGAATACCAAATAGCTCATAACTTCTCACTTACATTAGGAATGTGGAATAATACTCAAAAGTACATATTTAAACACAGACATTGACAAAAATTATAAAGTATAAGCTCATCTGTAGACCGATGAACTCAATTGCAAAATTCTACCACAAAGCTTCAAAAATCACATGATGAGGGCGATTTAGAAAACTGCATGAAGGGATAAATCAAGCCTGAAAATAGGAACATATATCCAAAAATAGGAACATCCTGCAGCAGGCCTGAAAATAGGAACATTCCTACAAAATAAGGTCAATTGTGAGGTCCGGTGTCAAGCTAAAGTAACTGTAACAAAAGTGAGTGGGGGGGGGGGGGGGGGCAGGGAAGGATAGACAGAAAGCAAAAGGCAATAAATGCATGTACACACATCATTAATGTGAGTTCACCGTCTCCCCCAAAACACACAAAGCAGGATTTTGTGGACAAGCAAATAATTTGCAGTGAGGAAGAGGGGCAGGTATGTGCTGCAGAGCAGTTAAGAAGAGAATGCATGATGCAGGAAGAAGCAGTACAGAGCAGGGGGTCAGACATCAAGTGCTACATATACTGAATAGTGACGGGCATCAGGCTTGACTGAACCCTTATGAACTGGAGACAAGGACTATCTAAAGGAAGTACTATAAAAACAAACAGGCATCCCCCACCTCCTCACCCCACCCCACAATAGAAAAACAAAAAAACAGAGAGCTAAGTCTGAGAACATGATTTACTTTATTTACTGCAGTATTTAATCTTACTATCCTATCCATGTCTATTATTATGGAGATCAGAAGCTCATATTAAAGCGTTCAAGGCTAGGAAGCAAATTGTTAAGACAATAAAATGATTTTAGTTCTTGAGAGACTCAAACTTTGTAATGGGCTACAACTCTCCCAGTATATGTTACAGGCCTGTGCAGTAAAATATAAGTGAAAAACTAAATAAGCTATGTAATACAGCCTCAAATGGTAAAAAAGGCACTAGGCCCTTACATATTAGGAACATTTAAAGAATACTACAATGAAGTCTTTAAAACACAAATTATTTTACAAATATTTCCACTGAATCCTTTATGAAACCTTTCTTAACTGTGTCTTGTCAGATCTCTTAAAATATTAGACAAACCCTTTACTATATAAAAAACACCATGGACCATTATTTGTCTTTAAAAATGCAGCAAATCTCTGGTTGTTCCATCTGAACACCATAAACCCTTCTCTCAGCATGTTAACATATTTAGAACTGGTAGTCATGCCAAAGAATGTCACACACTTCCTCCCTCATGAAAACAAGCTGCTAAGGCTTTGATTCCAAAACCAAGTCTGGCTAGGGCATGCAAAGCTTTGTAGTTTGTGCATGCTGCAGAATTTTGTGGTTAATACATAGCAGACATATTTCACTAACAGTAATTATAAGATATTTATTACTGTCTGGTTACAATGAATATAGCATGTACAACCTGGCTGCTACATTGTTTCGGAATAGTGAACCCCTCCCCACTGTCTGATGTGCAGCGAGACTCTGCCATGACATTATGATAATGCAGGCGATCTGCTTTTATTGTTAATGGTGTACTGCATAACTGATATGTCTAGTTCAGAATTTATTCAGCCTTGTGAGAGTGTTGGCAAATACAAGCAGTAATACAGCCCTGAGAGGGGCTGTTTAACATATACAGCAGAAGTAGGAATTGGTTATAGCTAGTAACCTGCAATGTGCTTGGGAGACCAAGAGTTGATTTAGTGGTGCTTCGAGACCTGAGCTATTAAACTAACATTCGAGACTTCAGTGAAACAAAAGGATTTTTCCTTAAAAAAATATTGTTAAAAAACATTTAACTTCAGCATTGCATTTATGAAAGGGAAGGTAGATTCAGCTATCGTGATGAACTCTAGAAAAGCTCTTGACCCTTCCCATTTACTATAAAATATCACAGAACATTTTGGGTCTTCCTCAACATATGCACGCACTGTGACAAATCATTTTCAGACTCACTCAGGACTCCTCTGAAACAAGCCTATGCCTCCCCAAAGAGGATGATGTTGTTATTCGAGAAGCTACATTTTAGGCAAAAGGGCTTCTTGACAGTTATAAATCCAAAAATTCCAAAAGTGTTAGGGCAGATTTATAGCATTAATAAGCTGATTAACTGCAACAACTGAGTTTTTAAACTCTAGGGCAGTCTTTAACATAGGTCCTGCACCAGTATTTAATGAATCAGGCAAGGACAACCACAAGGCATTCTTTAACTATGTCTGCAACCTCAAAGGCAGTATACGATTGTGTCCAGGGCTCATTGTTAATGGAGCCACCTGTACTGAGCCAGAAGATATGGCAAACCTCCTGGCTGATAAATTCAGCTCCCCCTTAACCTTCCATTAGGAAATACCATCAAATATAATTCCTCCTGCTATCACTAAGGAACAGGTTCACAATGCTACCACTATGGCCAAGAACAATGCATCGATGGACCCAGACAATATCCCAAAATGACTTCTAAATAGCATGAAACATGACCTATCAGGCTGTCTGGAATCACTATTTTAGCCTTAGTCTCCAAATAGGCTTTGTGCCTCACTAATAGAAAACAGGAACAGTCATTCCTTTGAAGAAATGTGGGCAGTCTACAGAACCTGAAAATTACAGACTCATAAGTTTCACTAGTCTCTCATTCAAACCCTTGGTAAGAATTATCATGGAAATGATCAATAATGACATAGGAAAACTCTACACACTGAACCCAACCAAATTTGGTTTCATCGTGGGCAGGTTATGCCTACTCAACCTGGTGGACTTCTTTTAGAAGTTCACCAAAGCAATGGATGAGGGCAAAATGGTTCACACTACCTACATTGACCTGGACAAGGCATTTGACAAAATACCCCTCTTGGGCATTGTTGACAAACTTAAGAGGTTAGGGACAAACCCATATGTCACCCAGTGAATAGCCAGCTGGCTCACAGACAGGACTCAAGAAGTTAGAATTGGGAAGTCCACGTCAGCAAAGAAACTAGTCACAAGCAGTGTCCCTCAAGGATTGGCCCTGGGACTGCTCCTTTTTGACATTTACTTCTCTGAAGTCAAGGCCAGTGTCAAGGACCTCTGGCAGCCCAAATTTGCAAATGATTCCCCACTGACACCAGTGTTCTACAGGAAGGGCTGACAAAGGCATATAACTTGTGTTAGAGGCATGGACTAAAACTAAATGCCAATAAATGCATAATAGTATCCTTTGGGAGGTCATCCACCCCTGATAACTATTGACAACACACCTTCAAGAGTTGGCTTAGTAGTCAGGAACTTGGAGACATACATAGACAGCAACCTACCTTTGACCATCACATATCTACAGTAGTGAGGAAATCATTCAATGCTGTACAACTTGTAAACAAACATATGGCATCTAGATCCAAGGAGTTCATCGTTCCACTATATTCAGCATTCATCAGATCTGTCATTGAGTACAGTGTCCCCTTTGTTATGTACCTAACCAGACATATCCAATAATTGGAATATCCACAGAGGTTCCTCACTAAAAGAATACAGTGTGTAAATTACATGTCCTATGCAGAGTGCCTTAAGGCTGTATCCCTGTATTCTGTCTCCTATATGCTGTTGAGGAGTGGTCTATGCCTGGAGTACAGGGCATTGTTAGACCCCACTCTGATGGACCTCCTGCATATCCACAAAACAAACAGCACTAGAATTACTCATTCAAAAGACTTTAAACCTTGCCTGTGATATAAATAGGACCTGCTGGACAGACAGGTATGTATCTCAGAGACTACCTCTTCTGGAACAGGGTCACCATCCATGTGAAGCATAGTTTCTTTCTAACTCATTTCAAGTGTAACTTGTACAACTGGATGGGGAACAGGAAATTCATCCCTGGTTTGGCACATATTGCTCTAATAGACACAGTCAGCCTGTAAGTGGTTCATCTCCCAGGCCCCTGCTTGTAAATGGTTCATCTCCAAAGCCCCTGCTTACACTTATCAAGAGCTTGTCAGAGATTTAGGAGGCATGGATAGGCTTCAAAAGGCCCTAGTGGTCATTAGCTTTGTACACACCTAGAAGCCTATTTTGAGCCTGGAGTCACTGCATCCCATCTTAGACAAACCCATTGAACCCAAATTATCTTAATTTTTCTTTTTAGTTGGCTGTAAACTGCTGGGATATCTAAGTGTTAAGGAAAGAAAGCTTCAGATAAACAAAAAAACAAACACTTGCAATGAAAGCATTATAATGCAGGGATCACATCAAAGGTAAATAAACAAGCGCCCAATGAGTATATGCATTATTATTAAAAGCTATAAAGACATAAATTCCTACATGTTAGATTTTAACAAAGTGACCATTATATGTGCAGTTTTAGTATCATAATTCTTCTGAAACCAGGTGACAAGGGAGCAACAACAAATAAACTAATTTCTAATTTTTATATTGAAGCTGATACATACTCAGGTCTATGACTAATGCAGTGGTACCACTGGAAGCTGGAATACAAAGAGGCAGTAGAAATGAAATTGTGGCAAAACTTGCCCATAGTGGGTCTTCTGAATGTCAAAAGGTCATTACTATTTTAGGTGATGGCCACTATTACAGGTGTAGTTGCTGTACAACTGTTTTTTTTTTTTAAGAGAAGACTTGAATTTTATTTTTCTTCCCAGAAATTAAAAACAAAAAATAGGTGGGTTTATTTCAGGATTTTCCAGGATATCTGGTGTCATCAAATTTATTACTGGATTGAAACTTTCTCCAGTCTTCCAGTAGATAACCTGGGCTCCCATTGGGCTTGACTCCACAAAATCATTTATGTGGCTGAGAAGCATAGGAAATACAAACCACAAATAATTACTGAGAATGGAGAAGTTCTGATCACATGAGGTCATCCAATAGGCATCCCAGAAGCAAGACAACCAGATAAAATGGTCAAAGAAAAAAGGATAATGTTTCATTAATTATATAAATAGTTATACCCAGTGATCATGGTATTCTTACTGAGAAACAGAGTAATAAAATACCAGGATATGCAAGCAGAAACTTGTGTGGGTACTGTGGCACCCTAGTGAAAGTGATCAGCCCCATCTTTTTTGTGTGTGTGTGTGTGTGTGTGTTTTAATACTTTTAGTAAATTATCACTTAAGACATAAGTAAACATATATTAACAGAAAATAAAACAAACCATGTTATTTTTCCATTTACATACACTATATATCACATATATTTCATTTTCTTTCTTTCTATCATCAGTTCAACGTTACATAAATCACTCCTGCCTTTCCTTAAATCTCACTCCTCTTTTCTCTTGAACATTATTCTGCATGTTTTGTTACATTAATTTTCATTTATTTTTATGTCATTTTCTCCTTCCCTTTTCTAAAGATCCATCTTCCAGTTCTTTTATCTCTTTTATAATATCCAATACTTCAAATACAGTTGGTTTAGAATATGATTTCCATTCTCTAGTAATTGCTTTTTTGGCAGCTGACAGAATTAAAATTAAGAATGCCTTACTATGTCTAGACAATTAGGATCCTGTGTCTCAGCTGAAAAAAAATCATATCCTTAGTTACGGCCATTTGCTTACCTAATATTTCATCCAGGATACCCTGTAGGGGAATTTTTTAAATCTGCGAACTCACTACAGTCCCAAAACATATGTTTCCAGTTACTTCTTTCTTCCTCAACACACATCCAACATTTGCTATTTGTCTAAGGAAAAATTCTTTTAAGTCATCTTGGGGTATAGGAATACCTATGCAAATACTTCTAAGCAAAGATCCTAAACATTGCGGACTTGGCTGCATACTTGGGAAAGATGCATATGCCCTCCCATTGTACTCTTGTAAACTGGTTTTCCAGTATCTCTTCCCAATCTTTTCTAACCTCCTCTGACTGATTCTCATAGTTATAATTCAGTGTTTTATATGTCCTATTAATTATCCTTTTTTTTTAACAGCAGCTTCTTTTCTAGAGTAGAGTAAAAACCTATTCCTTTTCTCTTTGCTTTTCCTCTAATATCAATCCCTGCTAGTAAAAGGCAGTCATTAACCTGTAGTCCAAGTGTCTTCCAAATAACTTGGTTCCTTCACCAGTTTTCTTCCGTAAATACCAACCCTCTCTTGCATATTGTTTATAGCCCTACTTGCAGTCATCCCTACTAGCAAAATTTACTTTCTCGACTCTCGTGTTAGCTTACTTCTTAGAATACTTTCTGCTAATTTATGAATATAATATTCTGTACAGGTGGTATTATTCACTTTAAGGCTCTGCATCCAAAATCCCTGTCTGTATTTCTTGAAAGTTCCTCCTGTTTCATCATCATCATCATCATCCTTTTCCATTTTGAATTATAACCTTCTGCTTGTGTTATGTATAGGAGCCTTACCTGCGTAGCTCTAAAATATCCCACCAAAGCAGGTAATCCTAAACCACCTAGTTCTGTTGGAAGGATCAACTTATCCCACTTAACTCTTGTCTTCTTCCCCTTCCAGATAAATTCCTTCCACTCTTTATTATTGCCCACAACTTCTCTGGTTGATGAAAATATGCCTGATCTATATAAAAAATTAATGGGACTAAAACATTTTTACTGCTTGTATCTTATCATTGATATCCATAAACAAGTGCTTCCATTTTCTCAGTTTTTGATTTTTGTATTGTCTTTTGTTTAGTCTCTTCCTGGATATCCTTAGCTGCCATAACAGAAGCCATTTTAATCCATACTCCGAAGTACTTCATCTTATCATGTCCCTATAAATATTGGTATTGCTAAACCAGTTTGTGTGTGGGTATATAATTTATGGCTATAGCTTTTTTTATCTTTATTAATTTTATATCATGAAAAGACTAAAAACTGTCTCAAAATATTCCACAACACTGAGATGTCCTTTTCTGGATATATCAGGTAAAAAAATAATATCTGCAAATAAAGCCAACTTTTCTTGATTACCATACCAATTACATCCTTGAATTTATGAGCCCCTTATTTTCTTTGCCAATGGCTTGAAATATAGAGCAAATACCTGGTTTCTCTGTTTAACACAACTTATCAGAGAAGAACCTTCCCACTTTAATTCTTGCCTCCAATCCTTCAAATATCCTCCTAATTAATCGTATCACTGTATCAGGGAATGCAAATGTTTCCATTGCTCTGCTCATAAAATCCCAGCTTACTCTGTTGAATGCTTTCTCTGCATCAAGATCCAACAATAACAGTGGCATTTTCTTATATTCTGCTTCCCTTTGGATCATCATTATTCTATTAATGTTGTCAAATGTTTGCATCCTCTCACAAAAAAAAAAAAAAAAATGAGCCGTATCTATCAATTTTGGCAACACATTTGCCATTCTTTTAGCTAGTATAAACATAAACACTTTATAATAGTGGTTTAAATTTGAAATGGTCTGTATTAAGTTAGGTTTGAAGTTTCTTTACTGTCCTTAGGTAAAACAGCTACATCAGCTTTCTTCCAAGATGATAGTGCTTCTCCTCCTTTTAAAATACTGTTAAAGAAAATGTTCCTTATCTTTATCACTCTGTTCCCTCCTAACTGCCAAAGTTCCAAATAAATACCATCTGGTGCTGGAAAATATCCTGAAAGTTGATTACACATCGATGTTTTTAATTTCATCTTCTTGTAGATTAATTGTTAGTTCTTGAGCTTCATTTACTTCTAAACTTGGCATAATTAATTCTTCCATGAATATTTCCATTTCTGCTTTTTCTTTATTTCCAATTTTCTCTGCTTTATTCAAATTTTAATAACATTTCTGAAATATTTCTAAAACCTCTATAGGATCTTCAGTTATTTTTCTTGTTATAGGCTCCCTAAGTCTGGCAACAATCCTTTCTACTTTCTGCTGCCTAAGTCATTGTGCTAAAAGTTTTTGTACCCTGGAGTTATTATCAAAAACAGTTGCTTAACAGTAAACTTTCTAAACTCATGTATATTATCCAGATACTTCCTTGTTTTCTCTTTAGCACTCTACGTATGAGCCTCTTCTTGTTGAGTGAGATTGCCATTATTCTGCAGTACTTTAAACTTTGTTTGCCCCACTAAGTAATTCCTATTACTTCTTAACCAAACCCTTTTGTTTTATTTCTACCATTTTTAAACCCCATTTTCATTTTATACCACTCACTAGTTATAACTTCTGAAGATATTTCTATCTTCCTAATAACTCTCGCATAATTTTTCTACCCATTCCTTAAATTACTCTCTTTTTTAACAGGTGGGTGGGAAAGCTCCTGTGTCTCCTTTTTACTTCATTACCATGCATTTTTATCTTAGTTTTTATTGGTGTATGATCTGAGCTAGTTATTGGATGCATGTCAAAGATTTCAATTAAATGTACATTTTCCTGTGAAATGCAATTTCTATGTAGCCTTGCTCAGTTATTGTACCTTGAGGAATAACATCTAAATTCTGTCCAAGTTCCCTACTGAGTTCACTTCTTCCATACCAAATATTTTCATTAATTTCTGGAGAAATCTACCCTCTTTTATTACATTTTCCCTTCTAGGTTCCCTAGATACATCCTCACTATTGCAACTCAAATTCCAAATCCCCACTCATTTCCTGCTGAAAGCTAATTTTTTATCCCAAATTTTTATTAAGCTCCAAAGTAGCAGTTTTTAGTGGAATATAAATACATGACAGTGTAATCTTCTCTTGCCAGTAGCCCCTTACTACCAAAAATCTAACACTGCTGTCCTTTTTTCTGCTTCTATCAGTATTAGAGCCCCCCAAATTACTATTATTTCTTCACTTTCACTGTATTCCTGATATTCTGCTGAATATCCATCCTGGAACCCTTTCTTTATCAATCACATGTTCATTTACTTCCAAATGTGTCTCCTGCAGCATTACTATATGCACTCTGCATTTCTTAATGTAATTCAGTACTATTTGCTTTTTGTCTACACCTGTAAGGCCTTTTACATTCCAAATGATACAGATAGTGTAACTGTTATGATAAAAAGCTATTGTTCCCACCTATTACATATGAGAGTTTTTGAATGTGTACTTCCACCTTTTGTGATACATGTGCACACTAACATTTCACAGTCTGATTTTTATACAATTATTTCTTCTCATCTTCATTTGAACCTATGTCACATTTTTCAAGAATTTTTGTTTTAATGAAAGACAAAAAAGTACATATTCATAACATCATCTATTATCTTGGAACAAACACACAAAACTATGCACATGCTCAAATAATGAAGTTTAACCCTCCAGATAGGAACAATTACCCCAATCAGCATCTGCACCCACAGGCATCATCTAACCTAAAATTAAGGTTACTTGTGTTAAAGTGCATGCTGCAACCTGTATGCCTATTTACACTGATTGCTGTATGTTCTTTTCTTATCTCTATTCCCCTCCCACATGTGAGAAACAACTTTTGTGTTTTCAGAAAACATTAACTTTTAGCCATATAGAAATGCGCTGACTATCTTTAAATAAAACTAAAGTGTACACTGTTTTTTAAAATACATTAAAGTATTAAGGCTGCTAGGAACGCTGCTCTTATTCACATCCCATAATTTCAAATGTTATTTTTCACTGAACTGTTTACCATTGTACTTTAAAAAATGCTCAGAACTCTCAGGATTGATTGATTGATTGATTGATTGCACCGGCAGATAGCTTGCATCATTGTAAAAAACAGTCAGCAATGAATCTTTGAAAATTTGACTTAGAACAGAATACTTACATACAAATATTTCAAGCATGGGCATTAATGCACTTCTAGCCTGCCAATATACCAAAACACTTGTTCCCATAAAAAGTATCCAGGCTGTTCTTAAAGATATCTAAACTAGTACTTGCTTTAATGTAATTTGGTAGTCTGTTCCATGCATCAGCGGCTCTCTAAGAGAATCAGTTAGTACACTTCTCATTCCTATAGAATCTTCTACATAAGTTGTCTGATGATTCTCTACTAGTTTTTGATTACCTCAAACATTCCCAGAGGTAGTTGTCTCTAAATGTCCTATATACCTGAATTAGATCTCCTCTAAGGTATGTATAAGAGACACTGTACAAGTAAAGATATTTTAGTCTTTCATAATAACTTAAATTTTCACATCCATGGATGCCCTTTGTATATTTCCACTGTACTCTTTCCAGTTTACTCATGCCTGTTTTCTTATAAGGTTTCCATATTGTTATTCCATTCTCAAGTTTGGGTCTGATGTAACTAACAAACAATCACTTCATGATTTCTGATTTCTTAGACTTTATAAATCTTTTTATACAACCTATAGTTCTATAACTATCATTAACTAATTGGTTGATATGATTAGAAAAACTCAAAGCTAGATCTACCCATACCCCCAAATCCTGAAATGAATATACAGTCTCAATCACTGTGTGCTGTATTAAATATTCACCTTTCAATGTATGTCTCCCAAATCTCATGTGCTTAATTTTTAATGTATTTATCAGTATATTATTCTTCTGTACCCAAATGATCAATTTAGTCAAGTTATTTTGCAGATATGCCTTATCTGTTACACATGTAATCACTTTTCTCAATTTCAGATCATTTGCATATAGACTGTAGAACACCTCAGATGAAAAGGTTAGGTTTGAAAGATACAATCTAAACAAATAAGGTCCTAGGACAGAGCCCTGTGGGACACCCTGACTGTAACCTAGAATTTCACCTGTCCAACTACTGTATGATACTTGACATGTCCTATTTGTAAACCATGCAGCTATCTAGCTTATCAAGAGTACATCAGTACCTAATTGTCCTTCTGCTGCAGACTGCTAATGGGGAAAAAAGCTTATATCTGTGCAGAGATAAGAAACTTAGCATTGTTCATGGCTTTCATAATTTTGTATTATTTGTAAAGCCTACTTATTTACTAAAAACACTTATAGTTTAAGCCAAGGCCATTAATATAGACATTCACCCTTGTAAAAATAAAAGAAAATATCTTACTTTGATATATAGTCAGTATACTTTTACACCCCAACTCTAACCTTGGCAGCCCAGTATCACAGCATATTAATATTAAACTTGCTTTTGTCCAGCATTTATTCTCTTGCCATACTGTAAAGCCTGTATTTCTTACAACTAAAGAAGTACTTGCTTATTTTAATATCTTTAACACACACAATAGTCACTGAAAAGACTCCCCCAGCATTTAAAATACTCCTGACTACACACTACACAAAAAAGTGTTACTATAATAAACATGCAGTTTATATTATGAAATGTTTTATACAAATACTAATAATAACAAAAAAATTGTTTTATTTACAGTTACTTTTTCCCCTTTTTAGTGTCCTTCTTAAGTTGGGTATATGTTTTACAGTCCACTCACAAGTTAAACAAAGTCAAAAAGTCCAGTCCTTTTCAGATACTTTTTTTTTACAGTACCATATTTTAAAAATGCGATTGGTGCTTCAGCTTCCTATTTATTCATTAATTTCACTGTTGCTGGTCTTAGGTTCATAGGTTCATAGGTTCATAGGTTCATACTAGGCTTTCTGCCCTAGGGCATTTATAAGCCTAGCCAGAGTGTGTGTGGCTTTCACCACCCCTTAGGATGAGAATACTATACCCATTAGTTTGCTGTGCCTCTGTCCAGCAGTGACACAGAGATGATTCTAAACTCCCATCTCATCCCACTCGTCAAGATTTCTCTTGAACAGAGTCAGTGAGGGGCTCTGCCTCACATGGACTGGGATTCTGTTCCATAGTGTAGGAAATCTCTGGGTGATGAATCTGTCCCTCCAGCACATCCTATTTATATCCGTGTTGAGGTTTAAGTCTCTTGCTCTCGTGGCTCTGGTGGATTCGGATTTTTTGAGGTGGAGCATGTCCATTAATTCCGGGTTGGACATGGCCTTGTATGTCAGGCACAGATCACCTCTGAGCAGACGGTATGCGACTGAATAGAGCTGGAGTTTCTTCAGTCAGGCATCGTATGACATATGTTTGAGCCCCTTTATCCTTTTGGTGAGGAACTTTTGGGGTCTTTCCAACTGCTGCAGGTGTCAGGTAAGGTACATTCTGAATGGGGCGTTGTACTCAACCATTGGTCTGATAAGTGAAGAGTACAGGGGTACAATGACCTCTCCTGATCTGGATGTGAATCCCTTCATGATCAGGTGGGCAATGTAGAAGGTCTTCCTAACCACTTTGGCAATGTGAGTGTCAAAAGAGAGGTTACTGTCAACTTGGGTCCCCAGGTCCCTGATAACTTCTTCCGTGTTTAATGGATTACCACCTATGTGGTAATTAGTTACCTTGTTTTTCCCAAAGGGTATGACTATACATTTTTTGGCTTTTAGCTTAAGGCCATGGCTCTGGCACCAGTTATCCATTTCTATGAGACCTCTATGGAGGATGTCTGTGTCTGATGGAGTGTCAATTATGGTGCCCAGTTTGCAGTCATCTGCAAATTTTGTCAGCCACAATCTCCCTATGTTTGCCTGCACTTCAGAAAAGCCGGGCAGGGACACCTTGTGGTGGGACTGCTCGTGGACGGCTTAAGGGGGGAGAACAAGAGGCTGACAGGACTGAGCCTGCTTTTCTCGTGACGGCTTAGAGTCTGACATGGCACCAGCAACTCTAACCCTGTGTGTTCTGTCCTTGAGCCAGTTTGCAACCCATCTTGTGACATATGGGTTTACATCTAAGCTGGTGAGCTTTTCTATGATGCCAGAGTGTGGGGTGTGTGAAACGCTTTTGCTAGGTCAAGGTAGGCTGTGTGAACTGCCTTACCCTCATCAATGGCCTTAGTGACTGTTTCGAAAAAGTCGACCAAGTTCAAGAGGCAGGATCTGCCCTTGACAAAGCCAAATTGGGTAGGATCCAGTGTCTGTAGGTCCCCAATGTCTTTATTTATGAGTTCCATTATGATCCTCTCTATAGCTTTGAAGACAAGGCTCATCAAGCTTATGGGGCGGTAATTTCCAGTCAGGGTTAGAAGCCACCGCGGAGAGTGGGACCACAGTTGCCGTCACGCCATTCTTTGGAGTGCGTTATCCTGTAGTAAGGCTAAGATTAAACAGCAGCCTTATGTGTGGGTTTAGTTCCTCATTGAGTTCGTGTAGCACACAGCCAGGGACACCGTCCGGTCCCATTGATGCTGTGTTTTTTGCTTTAGAGAAAGCAGCTCTCACCTGGGCATCTGAGATATTTGGGAGGCTAGACTCTGGTGGGATAGATATTTCTCCTTTGGGGAGGAGGGAGAAATTTGCACTGAACCTGTCTGCCAGTATGTTGGCAATGTCTGTGGGTTCAGTGATGTTTTATTATTTTGGACTAATTCTGAGCATATCTGGGAGTTTCCACCCAGGTTTCTAACATAGCTAAAGAAGGCCTTATGATTGTCTTTTGTGTCATTAGCGGTTTTTCTCTCAAAGTTGGCCTTGGATGATTTTATGAGTGATCGTAGTTTTTGCTAGTATTGATCAGAGATGCCTTCCTTTTAGGGATTTTGCTCTGTCATGTAGTAGCTTTCTCCTCTTGTTGTAGAGTTTGTTTATGGCTGGGGTCCACCAGACTGAGCCTGCCTTTTGGTGGAAAGGGTCTTGATTTTATTAGGGATTGCTTGATCCATACATTCCTGGAGGTGCTCGTAGAGAGGCATTTGTAGGGTTTCAGCAGCGTGGGTTGTGGTTTCCACTGGCTCGGGGCCTTGAAGGATACCTCCAGTCTCAAGAAGTGTGAAGTTTGCTTTTGAGAAGTTCTTCACTGTGGTCTTTTGCTGGGGGTGGGGGCGGGATATGGATCTCCAATGAGATTAATTTATGGTCTGATCTCACCAATGAGGGATATACTTCCGATGTGGAGCATTTTGTCCCCATGTTTGTGATGATCAGATCTAGTATATTTTCTCCTCTTGTGGGAATGGTGACTAGTTGTTCCATAGCATTTGAGTTTATGAACTCCAGGAACCTTTGGGCTAGGGTGTTGGGGCTTGAGTAATGTTCCCAGTCTATGTTTGGGTAGTTGAAGTCACCCAATATGATGGTGTTTGGAGAGACATTCATACTCTCCAGTGTCTTCAGGAAGGCTGTGTGGGTTTCCTGAGTTTGAGAAGGTGGTCTGTAGCATGCTACAAACTGTAGGGCAGTTTTACCTATGGTTAATTGCACCTGGATGGTCTCCGATGACTAACCTGGAGGTGTGGATATCCTTTATGAATATGGATACTCCCCCCTTTTTTGTGGTCGGTCCGGGCATGATATGAGGTATAACCTGATAGTGCTGGGGTGCTCTCAGGAGCCTTGAAACAGGTTTCAGTCACAGCACAGACATCGATGTTCTCCATACTGAGGAGGGCTTCGAGGGCGTGCATCTTGAGGTTTAGACTTCTGGCATTGAGCAGTATTACCCTTAGTTTCTTGTTCATCTCCATCTCCCAGCACCAGACTGGTACTTCTGAGTCTTTCAGTCAACTCCTGTGCTTTTTTTCTGTCTCTCAATTATTTTCTTTGGAACATTGGAAAAGGTTTCACTGGCAAACTCTCTATGAACTTTACTGTCAGAATAATGAAAAGCAGAGGCCTCTTATGCTTACTGGCTCGCTTTGTTTTAGCTAAACTTCTTTTCATTTCCTCCTTAGCCTATTCTGCATCAACAATGCCTTTGATCCTCCAGGAAAAAATACTATGAAGATAGCAGCTGGATACAATACTCCAGATAGCAGCTGGATACAATACTCCACTTTTTAATGCTTTTCCCTTCTGCCACATTTTTTTCAAGATCAACTCTTTCAGCTGATATGAATGCATATTTACTAATACAAGTCTTGGTTGCTTTACCATACATGCATACATACATACATACATACAAATATTTCAAGCACAGGCAATAATGCCCTTTTAACCTGACAAGATGCCAAAACAGTTGTTTCTATAATAAATGTCCAGGCTGTTCTTAAAAATGTCTGAACTAGTGCTTCCTTTAATGTAATTTGGTAGTCTATTCCATGTACTATCTACTCTTTCATTGAGGCAATTAGTACACTTTTTATTTCTATAGAATCTTCTACATAGGTTGTCTGATGATTCTCTAGTACTTTTTGATATCTCCAGAATATTCCCAGAGGTAGTTGTCTCTAAATGCCCTACATAACTGTACCTGAATAAGGTCTCTTCTTAAACATCTGTATGAGACACTGTGCAAGTTCAGATATTTTACTCTTTCATACTAACTTTATTTTTCACATCCACAAATGTCCTTGCTATAGCTCCTCTGTACTCTTTCTAGTTTACTTTATTTTCTTATAAAGTTTCTATATTATTATACCTTACTCAAATGTGGGTCTAATATAACTAACAAACAATGACTTCATCATTTCTGATTTCATAAACTAAATTGTTTATATAACCTATAGTTCTATAACTATCATTAACCAGGTGGTTGATATGATTAGAAAAACTCAAAGCCAGATTTAGCCATATACCCAGGTCCTTAACTGAATCTACATTTTCAATTACTGTGTACTGTATTAAGTATTCACCTTTCAGTTTATGTCTCCCAAATCTCATATGCTTAGTTTGTGTTGTATTTATCAGCATATAATTCTCCTGTGCCAAATGGTCAATTTAGTGAAGTTCTTTTGCACATATGCCCTATCTGCAAAACATGTAATCACTTTACCCAGTTTCAAGTCATGTGCATACAGACTGTAGAACACCTCGGATGAAAAAGACAGATCTGAAAGCCACAATCTATACAAATAAGGGCCTATGATACTGCACTGTGGGGCACCCTGACTATAACCTTGACTTTTACCTTTCCAGTTGCTGTATGATACTTGCCGTCATGTTGTAGGTGATAATAGATCTATTTTCAACATATGCATGATGATATATGGTTTCAAGTCCCAAACTTTCCATTTCTGACAGTAATTTATGCAATATAACCTTCTCTATTTTTCCACAACATGAAAGCAAGCTTATTAGACTGTGTGACTCTGGGTTTGTCCTACTTCCCTTTCCCTTAAAGACAGGTTTTACAAGTGCATGTCTCCAAGCATGAGGAATCTCCATATTTATATGACTTAGAGCCTGATGTTAAACTTTTTTTTTTCATTTTCTTGCATTCACTTTCTCTTTCAAAACTTTCCATATTATTTCTGTAGTTTTTCCACTGAATGCATCACTTCAATTAGTTTACATAGTGACTGTTTCGTTTCTATATAATCTGTTATTAATGTTCTGTGCATTGATTTAGAGTCCAGATTGGTAGAATTATCTAGAAAGAAAGTAACCTTTATAACCCCATGATCACTGCTTATCAATGGTGGTAGAACTTGACATTAAGTAACAGTAATTTCTTTAGGAATACAAACAATGTCTAGTATGTTCCTTTCCCTAGTAGGCTTTTCTACAATCTGAAGCCATTACTGTTCCTGAACATACATTGTAAATAATGTCCTTACTAATGTTGTTGAATCAATATTATTCCAGTCTGTTTCATGTAAATTTAAGTCCCCTGCCATTCGTCTTCTTTTCCCTCCTGTGTTTCATGTAAGAAATGTATGAATTCCTCCAGGTCATCAGCACTTGAATTTGGTGATCTATAAACTCCAACAATTGTCAAATGTTCACACTCTACAGAATTTATGTTATCACTGAACATGTGATAATCACAAGTCACATAATAATCTGTAATCCTTATCATAACACTTCCACCTGATTTTTGTTAGCATGTCTATGCAGTAAAAACATTTATACCCTGACAGAACCGGTTTCCAGTCATTGCTCTTTAAAGATGTTTCACAAACAATAACATCAGTCTTATGGGAATGTAGCACGTTTTCCAATAGAAAACTTTATTAATAATGTTCTTAGCATTAAGAACCATCAGATATGCATCAAATGTTGCTATCTGGAGCTGATACATTTTCAGCCTGGCAAAAATCCTACCTTGTGTTTGTCAAATATTACAAAATATCTGCTGCAAAAATTCTCTTCCCTGATATTGACAAGTGCACACCATCCTGTTTAAACACATATGTGACCCAAAGTATGCTTGGATGCTCTATACATTTCCATTTTGTAAAACAGGATTTTTTTCATGAAGGTATTTACCCCAAAAAAATATTTTTATTCACGGTGACCTGACTCTCCTTACTACATGTGATTTGTGAAACATACGCTCTGACACCTATACAAGCTATGTCATCTAAGAGGGCTGTCAGTTCCCTACTAACAGTCAGAAAGTCATTGTGGATGAGACCATTTGTACCATCATGAATAAAAACAGATCACAACTTGGCTTACATTAAGGCATTCTAAGGCCTTTCTTGCATCCTCTATTTTTGCTCCTGACAAGCATAACATTATTCAGTGTTTGTTAACTTCTCTGGAAATCTAAGTATCAATTCCCTTAATAATTGAATCTCTGATTACAAAAATATCTTTTCTGACCAGATCTGAAGAATCTTCAGCTTTTAATTCAGTAATACCTGCTGTATCAATTGTTACAAAGGAATGATCTTCATCACCATTAGTCTTATTAACCCACTGTTTTCATTGCTTATTACATTTGCAAGCATACAATTCTCATCCAGTTGACTTTGTGCATCCACGTAAGAAACATCCACCAATGTGAAGATAGTGTATATGGACCACCGGACCAAAGAAGATATATTCCACCAGTTTATTAAATAATCCAAATAAAATGTTCACTTGAAGCTTAACTTGCTATCCGTCCCAGTACATCATACAACATGAGACTTCAGCATACGTACAGGGCAAGTAGGACATTAAGCTTCAACTGGCAATTTTATTTGGATTGTTTACCGGTGAAATACATCTTCTTTGGCCCAGTGGTTTGTATACAGTATCTTTGCATTGGAGCATGTCTCTTATGTTGGTTAGTGTTGTCTTAGTGCACCTTTACTTCCTGGTTTGGCTTTGTACATCCACAGCTTGAGTCATGTTGTCAACTTCTGTCTTTCTCCTCTTTTTTTCCTTACAGTATTGTTTTTCAATATTTCCACATTCAATTTTCATTTCTTCCTTTTCACCTGCTCCTTGTCCCTTTTTTCTACCTTCTCATTTGTAAGGATGATGTGTTCTTCTGTAGACTGAAGGTTTTCTGGTAATCTGTGTTTTACGTAATAAAGCAGTGTCCTTTTTAGTATGTTTTCTCTTTGCTTTATAGTCATTAATCAGTTTCTTTTTCTTCCTTGTTATTTGTTGTGAATTTCTTCCTTTCTTTCTTTTTTATTTTCTTCTATATGCTCCGAATCCTCAGATTGCTGAATACCTGTATCCAGAATTCCAGAGTTGTCAGTGGTATTATGTCGTTCAATAGGATGTGAGTGATCTATACTGGTAATAGACTCTTCCTTTCCTAAATGAGTTCTGTTTGCTCATTCCTAACATTATTTATTTCATCAGTCCAATCATTAATATATGTAACAACAGTTCTCCAAGATGTGCCAGTTGCACAAGTGCAATCATCATCAGTAAGTCCAGGTTTACTATTAATAATAGAAAGCAAATCATCTAATTTTGAAATGAGGAACACTAGTCACCAGTGTTATAGGTTCATAGGTTTATAGGTGTATACTAGGCTAATGGCCCTGGTGCCATTACAAGCCTAGCACATAGGATTACCCTAGCATCGTGCCACCAGACCTTAGTTCCTAGTGCCTCTGTCTAGTAGAGCCACTGGAGTGATCCCCGGGTGAACTTTCTATTTCCCATCCACTCATCAAGATTTCTCTTGAAGAGGGTCAGTGAGGTGCTCTGCTCGACATGTATAGATAGTCTATTCCATAGCATGGGCAGTTTCTGGGTTCTGAACTTTTCCCTCCAGCATGTTCTGTTGATTGTGGTAATGAGGTTGAGGTCTCTGGAGTGTGTGGTGTGGAGGGATTGGGATTTTTTTAAATGTAGCATTTCTAACAGAGCTGGATCAGACATGGCTTTGTAAGTCAAGCAGAGATCACCTCTATGTAGGCGATATGAGACAGAGAATAGTCAGAGTTTTTTGAGTCTGTCCATATAGGACAAGTGTATAAGGTCTAGGTTCCTCTTTGTGAGGTACTTTTGCGGCCTCTCCAGTTGTTGCAGGTGTCTAGTGAGGTACATGCCAAATGGGGCATTGTACTCAATGATTGGCCTAATGAGGGAAGAGTAGATGGAGATGATGATGTCTTTCTTCCTGGATGCAAAACCCTTAGTAATGAGATGTGCCACATAGAAGAACTTTCTGACCACAGTGGCAATGTTGTGATCAAAAGAGAGGTTGCTGTTAACCTGTGTTCCCAGATCTCTTATAATGCCTTCTGTGTTCAGTGGGCTATCATCGATGTGGTAATTCATGGGAATTGGGTTTTTCCCAAAGGGGGATGACAACACATTTTTTTGGCGTTGAGCTTAAGGCCATGGTTCTGACACCAATCGTTGGTCTCAGTGAGGCCTTTCTGTAGGATGTCAACATCACTTGGGGAGTTAATAATGGCTGCCACCTTACAATTGTCTGCAGACTTTGTCAGCCAGAGTCCCTTCGTGTTGGCCTGGACTTCTGAGAAGTAGATACCAAACAGGAGAGGATGCAGGACCGATCTCTGTGGGAGTCCATTCATGACTGGTCGACAGTCTAACTTGGAGTCAGCTACTTTCACACTGTGGGTTCTATCTGTGAGACATTTTCCAATTCACCTAGTGATATAGAGGTTGATGCCTAGCTTAGTGAGTTTTTCTATGATTCCTGAGTGAGGAATGGTATCAAAGGCCTTGGCTAGATAAAGGTAGGCTGTATGAACCACCTTGCCTTCATCCACAACTCTGGTGACTGACTCAAAGAAGTTGACCAAGTTGAGCAGGCATGATCTATCCTTCACAAAACCAAACTGTGTGGGATCCAGAGTTTGGAGATTCCCTATATCCTTGTTTATTAGGTCCATGATGATGCGTTCCATAGCTTTGCATATCAGACTTGTCAGGCTAATGGGGTGATAGTTCCCAGGGTCTGTAGTCACTCCTCTTTTGTGGAGAGGGATGACTGTAGCAGTGTACCATTCGGTAGGGACAAAGTCTGAGGTGAGGCTGTGATTGAACAGGTCACACAGGTGAGGTGCCAGTTCACTCTGTAGTTCATGTAGAACACAGCAGAGATATTGTCAAGTCCCATGGAAGCTGTATTCTTGGCCTTGGACAGTGCTGTTTTAACCTGTGCAGCAGTAATACTGGGTGTCTGGCAATCTACTGGTATTGTGATTGGTCCTTTCGGGGAGAGAGAGGGGTAAAGTTGGCAATGAATCTGTTGGCCATTATATTGGCAATATTTATTGGCTCAGTAAAGGAGGTACCTTTGTGCAGTAGCTCAGAGCAAATCTGGGTATTGCCATGAAGATTCTTTACATAACTATAGAAGGCCATGTGGTTGTCTTTACTATCTGCTGCAATTCTGTTTTCATAGCTAGCTTTAGAGGATTTGATGAGAGATCTCAACTATTTGTTGAAGCTGTTAAAGGAGTTTTTCCAATCTTTGGGACGTCACCTTATTCTGCATCAGTTTCTTCCCTCTGTTGTAGAGCTTGTTTATGGCAGGGGACCACCAGAATGGATTCCTTTTTTTGAAGGAGAGTGTCTTAGTTCTATTAGGTATGGAGAGATCCATGCATTTGTGTACGTGTTCGTATAGTGCATTGGTGTATGATTCGGCTGTCATGCAACTATTCTCCATTTGCATGGGTGCCGTGAAGTTAGCCACCTCTGTTTATAGGAGCCCAAAGTTAGCTTTGGAGAAGCTTTTCATGGTGGTTACCTTTGCGGCGGGGGGGGGGGTGCAGGTGGGAGGGATGTGGTTTGCCAAGGTGATTAGTCTGTGGTCGTATCTAACCAGGGAAGAGTTGACTATTGGTGTAGTGCAACGGTCGCCCATGTTAGTAATGACCAGGTCAAGGATGTTGCCACCTCTAGTGGGGATAAGAACAAGCTGGTCCAGTCCATTGGAATTAATGAATTCCTGGAAACGTTGGGCAAGTGTATTGTTACATGAGTAGTTTTTCCAGTTAATGTAGGGGTAGTTGAAGTCGCCCAGTAGGAGAGTGTTAGGTTGGACCCTAATATTCTCCAGGGTGCTTAGGAAAATGGAGTGTGAGTCTTGGGACATGGTTGGGGACCTATAACAGGCTATGACCTGAATTGCTGTCTTACCCAATTTTAGCTGCACCTGAAGTATCTCTGATGTGTTATGTTGGGCTACCAGTCTGGAGGTGTGCGCATCATTTATGAATATGGAAACACAACTGCCTTTGGAGCTTTGGTCCAAGTTCTGGGGCTGAAAGGTGTGGAATGAGTTATGGCCTGGTAGTGCAGGGGTGCTTTCTGCTGCCTTGAACCAGGTCTCTGTTGCAGCACAAATGTCAATGTTCTGCATTTTAAGGAGTGCTTTGAGCGAGTGCATTTTGAGATTTAGACTTCTAGCATTGAGCAGCATGACCCTCAGATTGCATTTGTTTGTAGCTGTTACGGTGGTAATTTGGTCTTTGGAACACTGCCTAAAAAAGGCACTATAGGGGTGGCAAGAGCCTTGACCAGTATCCGGAAGCCCAGGGGTGACAGATGCAGGCCATCTCTGGCAAAGCATCAAGGTCTGTTAATCATGTCATCCCAGGCAGACAAGTACTGGATCCCCTTAGAATGTCACCAGAAACTTAGCCAACTGTTGAAATCAATAATTTTCTGCTTGTACTGTGGTATCATTCTGGGTGATGGTAAGATGCTGCTCAGGGCAAGGGTCATACCCACATGGGCTACATAATCCGAGAGTTCCTCCTTGTCTCTTTTCATGTAGTCCAGGGAGGTATGTCTCAAGTCATCACACCCACATGTACAATGACAAAGTCATATTTGTACCTGTTGCTGAGGGACCTGAGTGCGTGCGTTACGTGGTGAATCCTGGCACCTGACAGGCAGCTGACTGTTACTTTCTCCTTATTCATTTTAGTGAGTGGGACATCAGTGTGCCTCACTATTGAGGCACACTGCGTTACCTATAAATATACACAGCGTTTAGCACATTGTATAAGATACATGTGCATCAGCAAATAATTAATGGCATAATCATTTAAGTAATCCATTTCAGCTGCAACTGAATAAAGAATTCTAAATGTAAGGGATAATGAAAATCAGTTACCACAGAGTTTACAGATATTTTAAGAAAAATCACACAAACAATATACAACTAAATATTAAATTAAGTAGAATAAAGCTGTTGCTCTGACCATACAAGTTGTGAAAGGCACTGTCACTCACAGTGGCACATATTTTTAATAGTAAATATCAATAAATTACAGATCAACACAGGATTGTCCTGTCTGCAGTCTATGTGAAGTTGTAGCTGACTAGACCCCTTGGGGTGGCTAAAGTTTGCCTGTCTAAAACCTATCCCTTTCTAACAGCAAACAGTGAAAATTAGAGGTAAAACAACAAAATACAAATGAAAGTAAATCTTCTTGTCTAAAGCTATCCCTTTCTTCCTATAAGCAGTGAAAAACAGTGGTATAAAATATAAATCAAAATAAATCTTCTCTTACCAGGAAACTGCACAATCAATCACAAACCAACACAGGCTGTTCAGATAAAATCTGGATTGTCCTTGTTGCAGTCTGTGTGAATTTGTAGCTGACTAGATTAATTGGGATAGATATCTAAAACCTTTCCTTTTTTAACAAACTGTGATAATTAGAGGGAAAACAACAACATATAAATCAAAGTAAATCTTCTTGTCTGCAGAATACCTCTTTCTTCCTACAAACAGTGAAAAACAGTGGTAAAAAATAAAATATAAAACAAAATAAATCTTCCGTTACCAGGCAACTACATAATCAAGGACAAACCACCACAGGACTGTTTAGATAAGCTCTGGATTGTACTCTCTGCAGTCTGTGTGAATTTATAGCTGACTAGACCCCTTGGAATGGCTAACGTTTGTCTGTCTAAATCTTTTCCCTTTCTAAACATAAACAGTGAAAATTAGAGGTCAAACAACAAAATATTTATTAATCAAAGTAAATCTTGTCCAGAGGCTGTCTCTTTCTTCCTACAAACACTGAAAAATAATGGTGAAAAATAAAATATCAATCTAAATAAATCTGTTTACCAAGCAACTGCACAATCATAAACCAACACAAGATTGTTTAGATAAGCTCAGGGCCAGGTCTGGAGCATACACGTGATGTGCCCTTTCAATTAACATACCCTGCTATGGAATAGCCCAGTTGCTTATTTGTGCTTTCATAAAATTAATACAGTCTGTTTCTTCCAGTTTTTTGGCTAGAGCAGAAATTCTCAAGTTTTCTCTGTGTGCTCCATCTTCGAGCTACTATTTTTTGAAACAGCTCTTCTTTAGAAGCCTCATATTAGTCAGCTTTTAGTTTATTTCAACCTCTGATTTTTGCATCTTATCAATTTATCTGAACAGCTAGTTAAAGTTTCTTGTTTTTTCCATCCATTTGTTATTCGAGTTGATATAGTCCTTCAGTGTTTTATTCATTTCAGTCACCTCTGACTACATTTGATTTAGTTTTTCCTGTAAATCACTGGATGCTATATCTGCAGAATCCTTCCCAGACAGTGTTTTCTCTTCACCTTTTCTGGTTGATTTTCTTTATGCTTTTCCAAATTTTTCTTTCCTGGCATCTAGGCATTTACTTACTAGCTAGTAACTGACTTTTACACACACACACACACACACACACACACACACACACACACACACACACACACACACACACACACACACATTATCATTTTCTGTTTTCACACTGGGAGTACTGAAGTTAAAGCTGTGTGATCGGTGTGCAGCCATCTTGGAAGTCTGAACCCATCTGTTGTTTGATCACAGGTAAAGGACATTGATATGTTGCAATGAGTCCCACCCATTCATTTGCTTTCTGCAGCACCTCCCCCCTGCTTTGAAGTCACCACCTACCACTGGAGTCAAAAGGTGCAAACTGATGTGCTGGATGTTCACTGGTGAGTTATAAATGTGGTAAACAAAATAAAAATGCATTGCAGAAGGTCAAAGTCATATTAAAAAGATAAGTATGACCATGGCCTTTCAGAACAATTTACTACATGTAGATGAATGCTTATATTTGCATTCTTTACTTTTGACTTACTTTTCAAAGGAGTTGCTACATGATGTGGCAATGCCTTTGCGGGGTGGACCAGAAGAAGAGAACACAAGTGACTCATTTATTGCTGCTTTTGTAAGAGATTTTTTGGTCTATCACTTGCAACACAAGGTGTGTAATACCAATAAATAAAGTCCCTCTCTGATGGATTACTTGTTTTTTGAAATGGTAAATTATCCTTCCTACAGTAAAGCAATGTCCTATACCATGAAGTAACCCGTGTTTAAGAAGGTCTGTGGCTTGTAAACTAACTTGAACATGGAAGTAAGACAACACTGCATCTGAATACAGATTAGACAATGCCATAAAATGCATTTTGTGCTGTGATTTATGCTGCTGCTGCCATCTTTTATATGGCCAGTTTGGCATTGTGTGGGCTGCTCCTTGGATTGCTTAAATCACCTAACTCTTTAGTACTGACAGTTCATTAGGAAGTGGTAGACCTTCAAGCACATTGGAATTGTGGGCCTTTCCCCTTCAACCAGGAGTAGACATTGGTAGCCATGTCAGCATTGCCCTCAGGAAGATGAATATGCTTTATTGTTTGCATTTTGAGAATTTGGTATTCATTTACAGAGACTGAAACCATCAGTAGATTTAAAATTGGAAGGTGTACTCAGCATAAAAATATCCCGTTGTCAGCCAGTGACTGATGAAAAATAAAATATAATATGGCAAAATGTGCATCTCAGAAAGTCAGTGTTGGAAAAATATTGTAAGTACAGCACTGATATAGGCATACAAAAATGCAGATGTATGCATTGCCACAGACACCTGATTTAAGACCAGTGAAAGCACTCTATCAGTGGAAGGCTTCAATGCCTATCCCTCATACAGGCCCACTGTATTAGAAACAAACACTAAAGGTGGAGGTGTCTCTAAATTCTTAAAAAAATAAATAAGTCTCGTGTCCAGACTCATTAGACAAGATAATGATATAGGACTCCTCCATGTCTGACTTATTATAAACAAACGTCTTTATCACATCATAACTAACCCCCAGTCCATACCTCCTACCTAACCAGTATGGAATCTTTATGTAGTAAGCCAAATGCCATTCTCCTAGGAGACTTCAACTATCCCACCAACAACTGGGAGGCATACACATCCTCAAACATGTATGCTCAGGGATTTCTAGACTTGTCAACCACTCCCTAAGAGGCCATTCAACATTAGCCTCAAAACAGGCTTTGTTCCAGATGATTGGAGGATACCAACAGTCATTCCCTTGCACAAAGGTGGGAGTACAAAAGACCCAGGCAATTACAGATGCATAAGCCTGACCAGCCTTTTCTGTAAGGCTATGGAAGCAATAATTATGGAATAAGTAGACATATAGGTAACCTACGAACTTTCAACCCAACCCAGTTCAGATTTGTTAAGCGCACATTCTGTCTGCTTAACCTGGTTGACTTCTTTGAAAAAGTCACTGAGGCAATGGACAAGGGCAATTCAATGCACACAGTCTATTAGACCTTGCAAAGGTATTCAACATAATCTCATACTCAGGCATCATATATAAACTCTACCAGCTAAACGTTATCCCCTACATAACTCACTGGCTAGCAAACTGACTCACAAACAAGCACAGGAAGAAGTTCTACCTCCTCCAAAGGATCTGTCATATATGGCATGCCCTAGAATTCAGTCATTGGGCCACTTCTCTTTGGCATTTACTTCTGAGATTTCAAAAGCAATGTTAAAGGGATTGTGACTGGCCAGGTTTACAGATAACCGGAAACTTGGTGTCATCAGAAACCCCTCAGAGGGCACCATGATCTTATAAGAGGGTTTGTTCCAAACAAATAGTTGGTGCCAAAGCCATGTATTGAGACTAAAAGCCAAGAAATGTATAATCATATCCTTTGGCAGGCATGAGACTCTATGTAACTACCATATTGAAAACATACACCTAAAAACTACCGTGGGAACCTACATTGACGATGAACTGTTTTTCAATCACTATCCAGGGAAGTAAATATCATGGGAAGAAATAGCCAGGGAATTGTTATGGCTAGGCTTGTATAGGCCCTAGGGCCGATAGCTTAGTACCAACCTATGAACCTATGTATCCACTGTTGTAAGGAAGTCCTTTTTCATTGCACAGCTTATAGGTTCATAGGTTCATAGGTTCATACCAGGCTATCTGCCCTAGGGCATTTATAAGCCTAGCCACAGTGTGTTTGGCTTTTGCCATCCATTTTAAATTAATTTTGCTATGCCCTTTTTCGAGGTTAGTATACTGTGCCTCTGTCTAACAGTGACACAGAAGTGATACCCGGGGTAAACCTACGATCTCCCATCCACTCATCAAGATTCCTCTTGAAGAGAGTCAGTGAGGGACTCTACCTAACCTGGACTGGGATTTTATTCCAGAGTGAAGGGAGCCTCTGGGTTATGAATCTGTCCCTCCAGCATGTCCTATTTATTTCAGTGCTGAGGTTCAAGTCTCTCAAGCACGTAGCTCGATGGAATTTGGATGTTCTGAGGTGCAGCATGTCCATTAATTCCGGGTTGGACATGGCTTTATACGTCAGGCACAGATCGCCTCTGAGCAGGTGGTATGCCATTGAGTAGAGCTGGAGTTTCTTTAACCGGGCAGCATTTGGCATCTGTTTGAGCTCTTTGATCCTCTTGGTGAGGTACTTTTGGGGTCTTTCCAGTTGCTGCAGGTGTCTGGTAAGGTACATCCCAAAAGGGGCATTGTACTCAATTTTGGGCCTGATGAGGGATGAGAAAAGAGGCACGATGACCTCCCCTGATCTAGATGTGAATCACTTCATGATTAGGTGGGCTATATAAAATGTTTTTCTAACCACTTTGGCCACATGGTTGTCAAATGAGAGATTGCTATCAACTTGGGTCCACAGGTCCCTAATTACTTCTTCTGTACTTAATGGATTACCACCTATGTGGTAATTTGTGGGCACTTTGTTTTTGCCAAAGGGAATGACTATACAATTTTTGGCGTTTAGCTTGAGGCCATGGCTCTGGCACCAGTTGTCTGTTTCTATGAGGCCCTTTTGGAGGATGCTTGTGTCGGCTGGAGAGTCGATTATTGCGCCCAGTTTGCAGTCATCTGCGAACTTGGTCAGCCACGGTCCTTCCGTGTTGGCCTGTACCTCCGAGAAATAGATACCGAACAAGAGAGGTCCCAGGACTGAGCCTTGTGGGACACCACTTGTAACTGGTTTGGAGTTTGACATGGCTCCAGCAATTCTAACCATGTGGGTTCTGTCCTTGAGCCAGTTTGCAACCCATCTAGTGACATAGGGGTTTATATTTAAGCTGGTGAGCTTATCTATAATGCCCGAGTGGGGTATTGTATCGAAGACTTTTGCGAGGTCCAGGAAGGCTGTGTGGACCACCTTCCCCTCATCAATGGCCTTGGTGATTGTTTCAAAGAAATCAACCAGGTTTAAGAGGCAGGATCTGCCCTTAACAAAGCCAAACTGGGTAGCATCCAGTGTCTGTAGGTCCCCAATATCTTTATTTATGAGGTCCATGATGATCCTTTCCATAGCTTTGCAGACCAAGCTAGTCAGGCTTATGGGGCGATAGTTTCCAGGCTCCGTTGAGGCACCACCTTTGTGGAGAGGGACCACTGTTACTGTGTGCCACTCTTTGGGTACATATCCTGTAGTAAGGCTGAGATTGAACAGTAGTTTTATGTTTGGGTTTAGCTCTTCTTGGAGTTCATGTAGGACGCAGCCCGGGACACTGTCTGGTCCCATTGATGCTGTATGTTTTGCTTTGGAGAGGGCAGCTCTTACCTGAGCATCTGAGATGTCAGGGGGAAGCACTCTGCTGGGATAGATATTTGCCCTTTTGGTGAGGGGGGGGAGTTTGCACTGAACCTGTCAGCTAGGATGTTGGCAATGTCTGTGGGTTTGGTGTATTTTTTGTCATTTTGGACTAATTCTGAGCATATCTGGGAATTCCCACCCAGGTTCCTAACATAACTAAAGAAAGCCTTGTGATTATCCTTAGTGTCCTGTGCAATTTTTCTCTTGAAGCTGGCCTTAGACGATTTTATGAGTGCCCATAGTTTTTTGCTAATACTGATCAGAGATGCCTTCCCTTTTTGGGATTTTGCTCTATCATGTAGTAGCTTCCTCCTTCTATTGTATAGTTTGTTTATGGCTGGGGTCCACCAGACAGGATGTCTGCCTTTGGAGGATTGGGTCTTCATTTTATTTGGGATTGCATGATCCATGCATTCCTGAAAGTGTTCATAGAATGCATTTATAAAGGATTCTGTGGTTTGGGCCGTATTTTCCACAGGCCCGGGGGCTTTGAAGGATTCCACCTCGGTTTTGAGGAGTGTGAAATTTGCTTTAGAGAAGTTTTTCACTGTGGTTTTCAGGGCAGGGGGCGGAGTCGGGATATGAATATCCAGTGAGATTAGTTTATGGTCTGATCTTACCAGTGAGGGATACACTTCTGGTCTGGAGCATAGAGTCCCCATGTTGGTGATGATCAGGTCCAGTATGTTTTCCCCTCTTGTGGGAGTGGTAACAAGTTGTTCCATAGCATTTGAATTTATAAATTCTAGGAACCTTTGGGCTAAGGTGTTGGAGCTAGAGTAATGCTCCCAGTCTATGTTTGGGTAGTTGAAGTCGCCCAATATAATGGTGTTTGGAGAGACCTTCATATTTTCCAGTGTTCTCAGGAAGGCCGAGTGGGGTTCCTGGGTTTGGGAGGGTGGTCTGTAGCAGGCTATAAACTGGAAGGCAGTTTTACACACTGTTAGTTGCACATGGATAGTCTCTGATGCTTCGTACTGTGCCACCAACCTGGAAGTGTGGGTATCTTTGACGAATATTGATACTCCCCTCCTTTTGTGGTTCGGTCCAAGTTTTGGGGCTGAAAAGCATGGTATGAGGTATAACCTGGTAGTGCTGGGGTGCTCTCAGGAGCCTTGAACCAGGTTTCTGTTACTGCACAGATATCGATGTTCTCCATGCTAAGGAGAGTTTCGAGTGCTTGCATCTTGAGGTTTACACTTCTGGCGTTGAGTAGCATTACTCTTAGTTTCTTATCCCTTGTGATACCTATGGAGGTGGGTTTGTCTTTTGACCCTTGCCTAAAAAAGGCACTATGGGGTAGCAAGAGCCTTTGCCAATATCCGAAAGCCCAGGGGTGACAGGTGCAAGCCATCCCTAGAGAAGCATCGTGGCTTGTCGAGCATGTCATCCCAGGCTGACAGGCATTGGATCCCCTTTGAATGACACCAATACTTAAGCCAGTTGTTGAAATTGATCATCTTGTCTTCATATTGTGGCATCATTCTTGGTGAGGGTAAGATGCTACTCAAGGTCATGGTCATACCTGCCTGGGCTACATGCTCAGAGAGCTCCTCTATGTCTCTTTTCATGTAGTCCAGGGAGGTACATCTCAGGTCATTCACACCAGCATGGACAATGACTGAGTCATATTTGTACTTGCCTTGGAGTGACCTGAGTGCTTGTGTTATGTGGTGGATCCTAGCACCCAACAGGCAGCTCACTGTGACCTTCTCCTTGTTCAGCCTGGTGAGTGGGACGTCAGTGTGCCTGACGATAGAGTCACCTATTACAAGTGTATCAGGTGTGTTGTTTAGCCTTAAGGGCTGTGACTGTTCGGCACACTGGCTTTGTGAGCTATGTGTTGCACGTGTTTTGTTTTGTGGTAGCGGTTGCTTGGGTGTCTGCTTTGGAGGTCTCTGCTGCTTAGGCAGATTTTTATTTAGAGCCTCCGAGTATGTTTTTGTGTGTTTATGTGTTTGATTTGCTGTCATGGTAGGTCTATGTGAGACTGGAATTGTAGTGAGTGTGGTTTCCTTCTCCTCCTGACTGGTTTCGCCAGTACTGAGTTGAGAGAGCTTAACCTCCAGTATGGTTATATGGTTGCATCTCTCACATGTGTTGGACTTTGTTAGGAGGAGGAGAGGGTTGTCTGTGTACATGAGGCAGTTGTAACATTGCCTCAAGATTCCCAGATTCACCAGCTGGACCGGAGAGGAGATTGACAACTGACCTTTGGAAATGCTAGAATAGTATTGGGAATTCCTTTATAATTGAAAAAAAAGGGCCAATGGGGAACAAGGTACTCAAGGGGAGTTTGTGAGGGTGTAGTTTTATCAAAGGGTATGATGTCCAGATACAGGTATGCAATTATTCCTTTACATCAAATCAATTTCATCAGCTGGTCCTATTCATGTTTTGTTGGAAGTTAAGATCTCTTGAGTGGCTATTGAGGGTGTTACAAGTTTTGTGGATGTGCAGGAGATCACATAAGACTGGATCCTTTGAGACTTTTTAGGCTAGATGGATATCACCTCTCAAGAGTTTTTAGGAAATAAAAGACAAGAGAAAGTACTTTAAGGCAGTCTGGGTAGTTCAAGGAAGTTGTTACCCTGGTTATTTCAGTGAGAAAACACCTCAGTCTCTGAAGCTAGGCCATATGTTTAGACAGGTATATACCAAAGGTGCTGTTATACTCTACTATAAACCTGATGGGGGAGGAGTAGAGAGGGCTAATAACTTCCTTAGATCTGGAAAAAATACCCCTGGTGATTAGTCTGGCAAGGTAAAAGGGTTTTCCTAGCAACAGTTGATACATGGTAATCAAAGGATAATTCATTGTCAATGAAAGTGTTCATGCTCCTAATTGATAAATCAACTTTCAAAGGGGTGCCACCTTTGTGGTGGGTGTATGGTAGCCCAGGTTTGCCAATGAATAGTATACTGCACTTCTTGGCATATCATTTTAGGCAGTAGTCCAAGCACATGTTAGCCCCTCATAAAGAATCTGGAAGTCAGAATGGGAGTTAATGTCAGCTCCAAGTTTGCAGACATCTGCAAACATGGCCAGCCACAGTCCTTTGATATCAGCCTTGACACCAGCGGAGTAAATGCCAAAGAGAAGTGGTCCTAGGACTGATCCCTGGCGGACATGGCTGATGACTACTTTTTTTGAAAACAGCATGCCTCACACACTAATAGATAGGATTCTATTACTTAGCTACTTTGCTATCTGGTGGATAACATGCAAGTTTACATTTAATTTCATTAGCTTGTTTATAATATAATCCACCAGGTTCAGGAGGGAGGATCTGACTTTAATAAACGCAAATTGTCTTGGGTCAAGGGCTTGTAGACTCCCTATGACCTTGTTATCAGTTCTATAATGATATATTGTAATGATTTGCTGATAAGGCTGGTAAGGCTTATAAGTCGATACTTTTCTGAATCAGTAATGGATCCCCATTTGTGGAATGGAGTGACTATCCTAGTTCTTCATTCCTCTGGTATGAATCCAGTGGAGAGGCTGAGGTTTTGCAGTGAATCTACTAGACAGTGTTGGTGCAGAGAAGGCAGCCTGAAATACTATAAGGACCCATGGCACAAGTGTTTTTGGCCATGGAGAGAGCATTCAGGGCCTGTTTGGAGGTGATCAGAAGGTGGGTTTTGGGTGTGCTAATAAGATGGGGAAAATTAAGGTGAGATAGGGAAATAAAGTTAAAGCAGAATTTGCCCTCCAATACATTGGCTATGTGCTCAGGGGATCAGTAAGTGTTGTTACTATGTATTAGTTCTGAGTATTGCTGGGTATTACCTCTGACATAGCCGATGAAGGCTTTGTGGCTGCCCTTAGCAGAGGTAGAAATTCTCAATTTGTACTTACATTTGGAGGACTTGATTTTATGTGTGAGCACTTTGTTGATCTTTTTGAGTTCATCTCTAGAAGACAGGATATTACATTTGTTTTTACAAGCTAGGAGTTTCTTCCTCTTATTATAATTTGTTTATACAAGGGTTCCACCACAGGGGTTTATTCCAGAATTTGGCATTGTATGTATGTCTTGTCTGGACAGATGCCTCAATGCATGTTTTAGGTGAGCATAGAAATTATCCATAAATTTAGCAGCATGTGAAATGTGGTAATCAAGGTGAGGAGGAGGCTTATATTTGATGGCAAACTTCTGACTACTAAAGAGCACAATATTTAGCTGGCTTAATAGTCTGTCAGCATTAGTGTTCCATCAGTGTTCCAAGGTGTGTTTAGCATTTCTGAGATATGGAGTCAAAAAAATGCCAACAATTCTACGTCCTACGAGGATTACTGCATATGTGTGAAACACTAATTAAGAGCATCATCGATGGTGATATTATAAGCCACCACTAATTGCTCAGAATTGTGCATTGACACCAGAGGGAGCTGGTTACAGTTGCCAGCATCTTACAAGGAGAGCTAGTCTCCTGACTGTTTTTTTACATCGTAAAATAAATAATAACCTGAAAAAAATAATAATTTTCTTCAGAAATGTGAAGAATCCTTTAGCAGGAGGCACTGACTTGACATCATTACATCCAATGAAACCACTAAGAATGAGATGATTGAGGAAGTCAGTGAAATTGTCTAAGAAAACATGGTGGGTAGTATATGATAAGGACCAGTAACCACAAAGGAAGTGAATGGCATTCAACAGATTCAATGAAAGAAACTCCAAAGGCACACCACGACAAACGGAGCTGACCTGATGAAAACCTTTTTTAAGTCTAAAGAAGCATTCAGAGAAATGTGAAAGCGCTTACTGGCCGTTATTTTGTGCTCTTTGTGTGAATAAAAAGGTTTTCATCAGGTCGGCTCCGTTTGTCGTGGTGTGCCTCTGGAGTTTCTTTCATTGGATTTACTGTTTTGCTTATCAGGGGCACTTTATCCAGAGCTGCGTTCTGTTTGCCTTGAGCATTCAACAGATTGCTGTAATACAGGATCAGTTTGACACTTCCAGATTGAGTGATTTCACCTGTTAGGACTTCATCAGAATATTCATAGAAGTATTTCTCAGGAACTTTGCTTTAAACCTGGTTCTGTACTTTGCTATGGGGAGTAAACAGTAAAAAAAGAGCAACATGCTCTTGATTTGGCATTATTATCTCCTGTTAGTGGACGCCATCATGGAGGATGACCAAAGACTTACCCAATAAGACTTCTTCAATATCAGCAATGATGAATTATACATGACAGCCTGTGCAAATCTTACTGTTTGGTCATATGTCTTCTTGCTCCAGAACGATGACAGCCAACAATGGCCTAATGCAGAGTAGGGAAAGGATGTCAGTAAATATGAATTTTCTGTGGCCAGAATGATATCATCGGTGGTAAGGACATTTGCTTTGTGTAACACACAACTTTCAGATTGATACTAGTAATACCATTTCTCAGATGTAGGTCAAATGTTATCTACCTAGTGAGAAAACAGCCATGGGAGATCTTTGTGGTGAATTCGTCAGTCAGCCATAAATCTATTGTAGTAATATTATGCCCAAAGTTGTTTTGGAGTGAAGCCAGTACTGTGGGGAGTAAGCAGGCTGTTGTGATATAGTCAGGCATAGTGGTTGCCAGAGCAGTAGTGAACTGGTTTTACTTGCCTTGAGGTGGAAGGCCAGAGTCCTAAGCTGTGAATACAGAGAGTGAAGACTGAGTTCTGTCTTGATGTTACTGCACAGCAACTAACAGTCAGAAAGGACAGTTGTGGAGTCACCCACATACTGAACAAACTTTGTACCTCCACAACGATTAGTCCTTTAATTCAGAAAGATTTTGAAGAGGGGTGGGCCCTGCAAGGAGTCCTGGGAGCTCCCACTCCCACAGGAAGAAAAGTATGGAGAACATCATTCCATCTCACAGCTTCCCCCTACTGGCCGATAGTCACTGCACAAGTTAGTAACACGGAATGTGAACCCATGCCTTTTTTTTTTTGTTTGGTACACAGGATCATTCCAGTGTTTCCCCCTCCTGTACCCAATTAACCAGTTTATTCCTCCTTTGGGATGACAGCTCTCTGGTGGTATTTTAAGTTGGGTGTTAGGAGGAGGCAACTCTGTAGATCATAGTCACTGAACTATTCCCCACTTTCATGGCAGCCTACAAGCTCTGCTGGAGTTGTTTTGGTAGGTGTATGACTGTTTATGCACATGCAAAACCTCTTGACCAATCATCACAGTAATTGCAGAGTTGTCACACTAGGCTCTTCAGGTTGTGATGGTACATCTGCATTCTTACAGGTCACCAATGCAGCAAGCATACCTGCAACCTTCCTCCCACAACAGGATGGGCAGGCTGACATTATCCGCTCACTCCCAATCGTCCCTCCCCAGCCTGGTCCCTCCATTGCAGGTGCTGTTAGTCAAGCATGGGTCATCTAGAATACATTCATGCATTTATCCTCAACACTACAGGGCCAGAATTAAGACAAGGAATTTTTAACTAGTATCAGTAAAGCAAGCAATGGCAAATAGTGTCTAAAACGTAGTTTGGCAAACCTAAGAAGGACAGTGCAGTCCAATGTGACTTCTGCACAAGCAACTTTGAGAAGAAAGGAGTGACAGACAGACCCTGGGGAGAAAAGGAGCTTGAGATGGTGGAGATGTGGCCTCACTGTGGTTAGATGGTCTAGCTGAGGGCCCTTTGAAGAGGTGTATATGCAGCCTGCAGGAAGAAAAGGATACTCTGAAAGGTAGGATAGAAAGTTGTTGAGACCACTGTAGTAACATTAGCACTGAAATATAACAATAGTGAAAGATGAGGCTTTATAATTTTGCATAGAGTAATAATATGAATTGATTTAGAAGGAGCAGGGCATATAAAAAACGTTAGATGATATTAAGGATGGTGCAGCTGGAAAGATTTATTGGTTTTAAAAAGAAATATCGAGCTGTCACTGCAAGTGACAAAAGGAATTGAAAGAAAAGTAAAAATTATGTAAGTTTAATGAAGATTTCTCTCTGTGATAAATAAAGTTACAATATCTGAGATGTATGCCCTGAAAGATAAGTATTTGATATTATTGTACAACTAAAAACACTGCAGGCCAAGAAAGCTGTTATGATCATGTTTACACAGTAGACTGTGGTATGAGAAATATGTCAACTAATTTAAAATGTAAACAGTATAGAAGTGTTTCTATGCAATATAATAATACAGGCTGTTAAAAAGGAAAGAGACTCTAAAATTTGGTAGTGGAGTGGCGATCTACACAAGGGAAAGAATGAAATGTAAGGTCAGAGAAGACAAGAGAGAGAAACAGCTGTCACAGACTCAGAAGGATGAGTAAGAAGTTGCCAAGATAAATATAATTGGAATCAGAGGAAAAAGTGAATGGGAAAGAAGTAGTGACTGTATATGTGAGATAATGAAGTCATAATGCACACAATAATAGAGGAGAAAGAGAACAATTATTACAGTGGATTCATGATGATTCATCAAAGGAATTTTAAACAAAAGAAAAGTTTACAGCTACATATCTCTGAAACCCATTTTCCGTGAATTGCAACATAAGCTTTTTTTTGAATGGGGCAAGTCCACCTGCACCCCTTTGTGGAGGGAGATACCTACACCCCCCACTTTTATATATATATATATATAACTCTATGGTTGTATAATGGTGGGGGGAAAAGGCCAAAATGAATAATTGTTGGGGAAAAGGGCAAAAGTGAATCATCAATAAAAGTGTTTTTCAGTGATATGTAACTGTGGACGTCCATCACTGAAATCACCTTTGATTGCTTTTCTGGCTCTCATTACAACAGCAAAGCTAAAGCTGCCAGAAGCAACCAGGGGAAAGGCAAGATCCAGATAAGAAAAGGAAAATGCAGTAAATTAAGCCCTTGACTAGCAGGAAGTCTCCCATCTGGTGCATGATTTCACCAGGAGCAACAGAAAGACAATAAAATAACACAGCACTGTGTAAAGTGGAGAGGGATTAGGTTCACAGTGAGCATGCATCTGTAAGACATTGGTACAGTGTGACATGTATGAAGTCACAGGTGCAGGATTACATAGGACAGGGTATGAAGCAAGACAACTATGGATACCACACCTATGACTTCATACATGTCACACTGTATAAAGTCATAGGTACGAGATTACATAGGTCACGGTGAAAAGCAAGAGAACTGGAGATGCTGCCACTCAGTTCTGTGTTTCATTTTATGGTTTGGTGGTACTGCTGGCCTGCTGGTGTTTCTTTTGTATCCTGCACATTGACATATTTAAATGGTCTTTGAGTGACATCTTTAAGGATTTTGTACACATTTGCTATCCTTACAGTTCTAGTAACTGCCTTACATGTCTGTGACACTTGCTGTGCTTCATACTGTAAGTGCTTTGACTGAAATGTTTAATGGTCATATGCTTTGAATTTACAGCTGCACTTTGACTTCCTCTCCTGTTCAGATCTGTTACTGAGGGTGTGGCTGCTGCAATGCTCTATCTTAGCTAATATTAGTTTGCTGATTCCCAGATTCCTGCATTTACTGGATTTTTTTAGTTTTATGTTACTGTTTATGCTAGATTTCTAACTTTGACTACCTGTGAGAAGAATTAATGTTTCCTGGATTCCAATCATATTGTTTGCACTTTTTACTTGAGATGGATGTTTTAATACATGACAACAGTGGAATTTTATATCCATCTGCCCAGATGTTATTTTTGTGCATTGGTTTATTCTATTTACTGTATCTCTGTCTGAATATCTGGATATTACTACCCTTAATTTGTCATATCTAACGCATGGTGGTGTCAGTGGTTTCTGTCTACTTTAAAGCATTTCATTGCTATAAATAACTCACTTCTGACATCCATCCTGACATACCTCTCAACCTCAGTACAAGAAATCTGGACAAAGCCCAATGTAATAGGGGGACAAGCAGCACAAAAATAGAGACACTTTAAATATTGCTCTAAACTTAGAAAGTTGCTAGAATAACAGGATATGTGATGGCATAGAGTTTCTCAAAGATATGGCAATTACTTTGAGACATACCAGGGGGACAAGCAGAACACAAAAATAGAGACACTTTAAATATTGCTTTTATAAACTTAGAAATATTGGTAGAATAACAGGATCTGTGTTGGTATACAACAGACATACCAGGGACAAGCAGCACAAAAAGAGAGACACTAAACTTTGCTCTTATAAACTTAGAAAGTTGCTAGTATACAGGTTCTCAAGGATAGAAATTCTTGCAGAGGTAACATTGCAGCTACATTTATAAAGCAGTTACCTCTGCCTATAATCCACAGACTCAATCTCCACACAGCACGAAATTTAATCCAAAACGATGATCTGATCAGCCCCGGTTGTCTAGCAGGCAGCAACACAAACCTCAGCCTTTTAGTAATCCATCTGACCAATCTTGATCCACCAAAGCAAAGCCCATGAAGTCCCTTCAGACTACTGACTACTCTCCTGGCTTCTGAGTCCCAGTCCCAACATCTTCAATCCACAGCAGAACGTGATTGACCTGTATTGGGGAGCTCTCATTGACTCCTGTCCTGAAACTCATTACTTGATTGGCTCATACACCGCATTTGCGATTGGCTGTAAATGCGGTGTACGAGCCAATCAAAAACTGTAGAGCACAGCCAGTGCTGTGTAATGTGGAAAGGCAGCACAGCTATGGATTGGTTTGTATACAGCAATGCCGATTGGCAGTAATTGCGGTACACAAACCAATCAGAATGCATGTAGCGGAGCCACAGCTGTTCAGTGCAGAACAGCGGAACAGTGGCTTTACTCGTCATTAAATGTGGAGCATTCCACATAATCTGGAGCACTTGGATGCTCAGGTGGGAGGTTCCATGGCAGCTGACTGGAGGAAAATCTGGGAGATGGAAAAACAAGGAGCCAGTCTCAAATCTTAGAGCTTAGTTCCTCATTTGAATATCCCTAAAAGACCTGTGAGGGTTTACCAGCTCAGCAGCCTGTGGAACCTCATTTGTAGTTAAAAGGTTTTATTTTTATTTTTAACTATTAACAAAGCGCGAAAACACACTATGAGCAACAACTATAGAAATGCATTTCAGAAAACACTTTTACCTGAGCTTCATCAGGTCTATCTAATAGAGTGGTTTCCACTTTGATAATTGAAAATGCCTGCCTTTACAGGGCTATCACCATACTTTATTAGTCTGTTTTGTAACACATATAAAATGATAGGCTCTGTCTACATCACTGGGGCTCATTTTCCTTGAAGCCAAGCATGAAAGCTTTATTACAGAACTTTTTCCAGTCTATCACATGTAAAATGAGAGGCTGTGCCCACTTTTATGGGATTCATTATCGACTAACATATACTATGAATGACTAATATTCTCTTGCATAACAAAAAAGGTTTACAGTGCCTGCTTATAAGAGGCTCATATATATATGATTAATGTGACCAGTTCCTGTTCTTCCTCTTAATAAGGACAGCCCTTTTTATATGCAGGGGAAGTAGTCACTTAAAGCTACACTAGGTGATTCCCATTTTTGAACAGTACATACATCCAGAGAACAGCATACAGTGGAAAACAGGTCACAGAGGTCATTGTTCACGGAGCTCATGGATGTGCACAAGTAGGAGGAAAAAAGTAAAAAGTGAGTAAAGTTTGAGACCTCAGAACCTTTTGTGTGGGCTTACTGTGTGTGCCCATGGTATAAAAATCCAGCAAGTAGTGAAGTGCAGAGTACACAAACACTTTTAGTAAACATAAGACTCTCAGGTCTTCTTTGAGCATAGGCAAATTGTGCTATGGTGAAAAGAATATAGCAATGTGGAGTGGTGCCCTGGGATAACAATTTTCATTGTACTGTAGATTATAGAAATTGTGTTAACCTGGTTGCTGCACGGTAGCTGTACTGAAAGGTGGAATGCTCTTCATCCCAGAGCATGGTTTTAAGGCACTGCTGTCTCGGATCTTCACTGGCTGCTGAAGTGGTAAACCCTCACAGCTCTTTCAGGAATATGCAAATAAGGGGCTAACTTCTAAGCTCTGAGATTGGCTCCTTGTATTTCCATCTCCCAGATTTTCCTCCAATCAGCTGCCAGGAAACCTCCCACCATTGTCTGTGACTGCCTTTAAATAACTGACCTGTTGAATGTAATGTGTTAGAATAAGAACATTCATCAATCTACCTGCTTAACTGCATAACTAATGGAAATTTCAAAAAGGTGTCTTTATTCCCCACAGGGAGGGTATCAGAGAGAGAGAGAGAGAGAGAGAGAGAGTCTCCTAGATCTGTTAGCTAAAGTGATTATGTCTCTAATACTAAGGACAGATTAGATGCAATAATTATCTCCTTTTGCCAAAAACTAATCTATACATGTGTACTTAAACATAAACCATATGGCATCAATGTGTTTCTTTATAAGCAGGCTATCTAATGATAAAAAAATGCTGGTATTGCTCATTCAAACTAACACACACACACACACACACACACACACACACACACACACACACACACACACACACACACACACAGACAAATATGGTTCACTGCCATAAACTTGATTCTGAAAAGGCATTGGATTAAATGGAATGGGGTCATCTTTCTGAAGTCCTCAAGGTCTATGCTGTACCATTAGCCTTTATACAAGTGCTAAAGATGAACTATATGTACTGTTTAACATAGCAATACCCATGGCTGGGTATGGGTAATGATGGATTTACCCATGGTTGGCGTGGTTTGGTCATGAAGGCGAAGCCCGGGTGACCATACAAAGCCAACCGTGGATAAATCCAGCATTACCCACACCCAGCCATGGGTTGTTACTATTATACAATGGTCTTAGTTTTGTGTTGTGATATGTTTGTGTTGTTTTTATTTAGGTTTTTGTTTGTTTTACTTTGTATTCTTCCACTTTTTATGAGATAAAATAGTCCACACTTTCAGTTCGTGTTTATTGTTTATCTGTAGTTTTGTTTGTTTTCTGATTGCTACTAAGGTGTTTTTGTATGGTTTAGTTTATTTGAAGTTGTCAGTGCATGATACATTAGGGGGTGGACTTCTTAGTTAGGTTACTTTGCATTTAGTGTGTATGCTGCTTGGATTGGGAATCAGCTTGCATGCTTGCGAGTTCACATTGTATAATAGGAGAGTTTTCATTTTTTCCCAGTACAGCTGCTTAAATCAGGACATTATATGTGTAACTCCAGTTATTTTTAATTATTAGGTTGATGTGAACAGAAATAAATAAACAGAGGTGTACCAATTTCATTAAGAGCAGCGGCAACATTTCAAGTATCAGTCTAGGTTCCACAGTGAATGACTTACCAAAAGCACCCAAGTTCCAGCATTTTTGACATTTTAGCTTCCGTCCTGGATGTCAGCTAAACCTACCATTAATGGTTATATGTGTAGTAGACCCAGTAATTCTGCTAAGCCCCTTAACCTTTGGTCAATACAGTTCCTCTGAGAGGAGTCCCTTTTCATTTCACCACTGCCGGGGTGCACCAGTGACTTTGCCAGACCCTCACAGAAGTATTGAAATGTGCTGTCTGCCGGTTAACAAAATGGTTAGGTAATGTGTGAACATCCGCTTTGAGGGATGCACAGCCAATGTTTTCTTCCCAGTAGTAGCCAATCCACAGTACCTGTACCTATGTGGAATGTATTGTTAGGTCAGTTGACTTTATTATTATTTTGAAGTGTGGGAATGAACTCTGAAGCAGTGAATGATTCAACACTTGTCTCCTGGTTGCAATAATATGTAAGTACTGCGTGTGGCTTATTTGCTTGGAGCGTAACTTGTTCTAGTCACTATTACTGCATTTTAAGGAAAAACAAATGCACAAGCAAACACGGGAATCGCAGATGGCTATAATGAATTAGGAATGTGGCTAGGAGGTTGGGAGAGGCAAACAAAATAAAGAAGGCTAGTTTTGGCAAAGAATGCTCCCCATGAAAAATAAAAAGCAAGCAAAGTACACATTGGTGCATACTTCTTAATTGTCCAGATTTTTGTGGAATGTCCAGATTGTTTTGTCTATTTAGTTTATTTAAAGTTGCCACTGCATGATTCCTTAGCGGATGGACTTCTTACTTAGGTTACTTTGGATTTACAATGTGCACGCTGGTTGGATTGGCCAATCAGCGTGCACGTTTCTCATCTTTGCCGAGATCACATTATATAAACACCATAACTCATGCATTTTGGAATTCTTTTTTTTTAACAAGAATTATCTTTACTGAATTATCACTTATGATACAGGCAATCATGCATTTATGTAAATAAAAACAAACTATATTGACATATTTCAGTCGCAAACATTATACAGCATCTATAATCTACTATACAGTCATTGTCAGTTAAACATTACATAGCTCACTCAATTCTTGCCTTCCCTTAAACCTCATTCCTCCACCAAAACATTATTCTTCATATTGAATAAAACACAAAAAGACCCAATCCAGGGTCAGCCAGTAATCCAAAAATCCGACACTCATCATCATCATTCAATTACACCACCACCATCCACATAAATACCCACCACCCACATAATTAACAATAAATCCAATTAATAAAACAATCATTGATACATAATTAGGTTACATAAATATAAAATCTACATCAAACTGTCTTAAAACCTACTAACTAACCAATGAGCAAGTAAGCACAAATAGTAGTGCTCAGATTTTTTTTTCTTGGGCCTGTGCAGAAGAAGTTTTTTTAGACCCACAGATCTATCCGCGGAGGTCGGAGAGACTGATAAACAAGGGGGCGCAAGCAAGGAATGCCCCACACCAGTTCCCTTCAAGGAGGGGAGCGTACCGGCAGGGGCGTTATTAGAAAGTGACTTTAATACTGATTTTATTATCAATTTTGACATTGGGTTTGACATGGGTTTGAATAGTTATGAAGAATGTGATCAGCACTTAATGATGTAACATGATATATATAATTAAGGAAAAACTAAGAAAGAGAGAAGAGATGTGCATAAAAAATGCAAGATTTTTTTTGGATTTGTGATAATAAATTTATTTTTTTTTATTTCCACCACATGGGGGGCTTGAGATGAGATGTAGTTTTGTTGTTTGTTGGTAGTTTTTAGTTTTAAGGAGGACAGGATAGATTATGTCATGATCTTATGGAGATTATGAAAAATAATTATGTGCAATTTGATGGTGAAATGTTTCAGCAATTGATTGGATTAAAAAGGATATATACAAAAAAGGAAAGGATATTTATATTCATATCAATGTTAAGACAGTGTAGTGTGTCGCTGTAGAAAATTATGTTAATTCCATTGATAGGGACTGTGCATGGACCAAAGTTAAAATACAATGAGAAGAGGTGGATCTATGCACTAGTCTGAGGAACATATGGGATTATTTTTTTAAGCAGTGCACAAAAAATGATGGATTGTGTAACTGCATATATAAATAATTTTATGTGGCTTCATGTATGTATGTGAGGCATTTTATGTTTGCATGACTGACTACACTAAGATTGAGATATAGAATAAGAACACATATTAGATCTATTAAAGAAAGGATGTTTCACAATGCCTGTATTTGCATGTGCAAGATGTGTGTTTTTTAGTATTTTTTTTTTTTTAGTTGACAGGGTCAATTCCAATGCTAGTGGTGACATCAACAATATGGTTGCACTTTGTGAGTTAGAATGGCAAATTAGGTTGAATGCTATGAGACATCCAGGTCTCATCTAGATATTACATTAAATATAATTAAGTGTTTATTCAACACATTTTCATTTTTAGGTTTTTTCTAGTATTAGATATTTAATACTTTTGTAGTACAAAGTATGTTGTCCAGGTATTCAAACAATTAGCAATTTTGGAAAATTTATTAATACACTTTTCAATTATATATATGATTATATAATTTGTAGCTAGGTCAGTGTCTATGGTTATTTATATTGTTTTTAGCATCATAATGTGTGTGTTTTACATAATTGATATGATTGCAATTATTTAATGAAATAAAAGAGTGTAGTTTGTTTATCAAATTTATATACATTCTTGGATCTTCATATACTGTTCCCACAACTCCCATTTTTTTTATGTAATTGACTCTGACCCTTTTCTAAAGATCCCACTTCCAATTAATTTCTCTCTGTTATTATATTCACTACACCTAGTGTGGGTGGTTTAGACTTTGATTTCCATTTTCTAGTAATTGCTTTGTTGTTTTGGTAGCCACCAGAATTAAACTCAGAAAGGACTTACTATGATTGGGCAATTCCGATTTTGTATCACAGCTCAAAAAAAATCAGTTCCTTAGTTACACCAATTTGCTCACCCAATATTTCTGACAGAATAATCTGCAGGGAATTTTTAAAGTCTGCCAACTCAAAATAATGTTCCCAATTACCTTTTTCTTCCCTATCACACCTCCAAAATTTGCAATCTACCTGAGTAAAAATTCTTTGCAGTTTGCCTGGGGTATAAAATTATCTATGCAAACATGTCCAAGCAAATACCCTACATCTTCTAGATGTTGATGATTTGGGAGCCATACATATATCCTCCCATTGCCTGTGAATTTGCCAGTTTTCTCCACTAATTTGCAGTCCCCTCTTGCTTATTCTGTGTACCGCTAATTGCAGTCATCTGTAGTATTAGAATCTCCTTTCTCCATTCTTGTGTTGGCTTAGTTCTTAGAATACTTTCTGCAACTTTATGAATATAATATTGTATTTGGTCATTGTTACTGTCCTTAAGGATCTGCACCCAAAATCCCAGTCTCTCTTTATTTCTTGAGCTTCTCCCTGTTTCATCATAATCCCTTTCTACTTTGAATTATATATTTCTGCTTGTGATATGTATAGGAGCCTTAACTGTGTAGCTCTGAAATATCCCTTCAAATCAGGTAATCCCAAACCACCTTGTTCTTTTGGCAGGATCAACTTACGCCACTTGGTTTCTTTGTGTATTTTCCAGGAGAGCCATTTGTCCATTGGAAACTAATTGAGAGAAGTTTGTAATATAAAAGGAAGTGGAAGTTTAAGCTGTGTATTTTGATGAAGCCCACAAGTGGGATGAAAGCACTCAATCAGTGGCGTATCTTTTATTTTTTACATTAAGGTTTACGTATATTTAATCTGAGTTGCTATTTTCTTCATTCCTTTGTTGCTGGGTTTCATATTGATGTAAAGCGACCATTGCAACTTTCGTGATTGCTTTTTTCCACTGGAATTGTTTGGTTATCCACCTTGACTCTTGCTCTCCTCCCCTCCCAAATAAAATCCTTCAATTCTGTATTAAATGCTATCCACAACTTCTCCTCTGGTTGGTAAAAATATAGCTGACCTGTGAATAAAAGTGAAAGATGTTTTTACTGCTTGTATTTCACTATCCATTATCCATAAAACAGAGCCTCCAGTGTCTCAGTTTTTGTATTATCTTATGTTTAATCTCTTCCGACGTATTCTTAACTGCCATAACAGAATCCTTTTTAACCAATACTCCTAAGTACTTCATTTTATCATGTCCCCATAAATACAGGTATTGCTGAACCAATCCATGTGTGGATACATAATTTAAAGTTATTCCCTTTGTTTTATCTTCACATTTTGAAATTCTTTAATAAAAGAACAGCTTTTCAGATATAGGCAATGATAAATGCTTGCAAATTCTGCAGGCCCCTATCTTTACTACTTCATTCCCCTAATAGAAAGTTTACTTAACAGATATTTTGTTTTGTATTCTATATTCATCATAGGTCCTCATTAATGCATCCTCTGATTTGGTGGCTTATTTATCCCTGTTGGGACATAACATCTGAACTATTTGTGTCTCAGTTTGTTACCTTAGTTAAAACAAGAGTCTAAGTATGAACCCTGTGGAAATCCCATTATTGTTATTCTAAGTAACCTGCTTAATAGTTTGTGGTTTTAGCATTTGGGTGACAATGTGCTGAGCTATTCAAAGTACTTAACAGAGTTTTCCTACTTACCAGCAGATTGGAACTCTAAGTTAGCTTGTTCTAACTGCTTTTGTACTCCATCTATATAGAAAACTCTACACAATATTCTACATTTCTTTGTTTGCATTATATGATAACTTTTAGATTATTTTGATGTAGGACATTCATTTTACATGAAGTTTAAATATCTTGAAAGTTCTGTTTTAGATAGTATATGCTTGCTTTTTGCCATTGTATTACATGCCTTGGCCTTTGCTCTAGGGGATTATTCTATATCATCTACTTGCATGGACTATTTAACAACACTGGTGTATTGCATGGAGACTGCTTTATGGGTTACCTGTTTTCCAGCTGACTGGTGTTATCTTGATTTACAAATTAATTTCTAATTGTTACCTTTTTGGGGATGAACTGGTGCACTTTCAGTCTCTAAACCCTAGTTCATATTACAACTCTTAGTAAAGACTCACTTTTGATATGGTAAATAGGGATGTCATATTTGTTATTATATCTCGCAGATTTGCTATTTTGGACACTAGAGATTTTTGTGCATGCTTCTTGCCTCCCCACCTACAGACCATCAGCTTCCCTGTAATGAATCTTATTTTTTTTTTCCTATAGATGGCAACAGGGCCTCTGACTCCAGTGACAGCCAGCTGGGGGAAACTACCATCCAAGTAGACATGAAGGCTGCCAGGTGCTACAGATACCAGAACACCATCAAACTTCTTTCTAACATACAGACGGACTGGAATAGCAATCCAAGGGTCCAGCAGAGGAGGGCTAGTTTCACAACTGACATTTGCCTTACCTCAAACTCCACTGTTACCACTTCCCTTTCCTGTGGAAAAATTGCCTCAAGGGCTCATTATCGCAGATAGCCAGTGTGTTTTCCTAGGTAAGCCCTAACCCATTTCCTTGATGGTTGACAAAATGCTGACATGAGTGTTTGCAAAATGACAAGGGTCCCCTTTGCATTTAGGAAAGCTAGCATTGGTCATTGTAACCTCTCCAACCTCTCCCCTCCAGTATCCAAGATGCAGATTAAACTTGGTTCACCTAGAGCATAGTCAGGGATATAGCCTTCTCTGCCATAGTGCTAGGCATATTTGAACTCCATCTCAGAACATCAAACTGGCTTCTGCTCCAGAATCCAGTATGTTATGGGATTGTGTGTTTGCCCTTTCCCCATTGTGGAATAATCTTGGAGTTGGTGTATATCCCAAACCAAATAAAACAAGCAACAGAAGGCTCTCCATTTACTTTGTTTTATTCCAAGGATGATGAAAATGCCATTTAAAGCCAAGAACATTTGTGAAAATAATTCTCATTAAAAATTAATTGAGCAGTTTCATCCTTGTTGATGAGACTTCATCAGAATAACTACTTACACCATTCCTGTCCTTACATAACCTTACCTGCACCTATCTCATTAACTTAAAGTGACAAGCATCTGAAAAGCCACTCAGGTACATGCAGTTCTTGTTGAATAAATAGATGAAGCTTTAAACAGATTTTCAGATGAGGTGATAAAACTGCAAAAATCAGAGGGTGACATGAAGAAAAGGCTGGCTGAATATGAGACTGCTCAAAAAGAGATGTTTCAAGAAGTAACAGAATTAGAGGACAGAGCACATAGAGAAAACCTGATATTTTCAGCTGTAACAGATGGAAGGAACAGACTGTATTAATTTTATGAAAGCACAAATAAGCAACTGGACTGATATTCCACAGCAGGAGCTGTTGATGGAAAGGGCACATCATGTGTATGCTCCAAACCTGGCTATGAGAAAGCAACCTAGACCTTTAATAGTAAAGATGCAATCCTACCAGCAGAAGGAGTTGATTCTGACAAAACTGTGTCAGAAGGACAAAGTACTAAAAGTGGGAGACAGCAGAGTATTTGTAGAGGAATGTCGAGAAGTAGGAGTGTGTTTCAAACTGCTATACCTAGCTATCTTCAAAATTTTCTTCCCTGAAGGGACAACATCTCTTTTCCATGAAGTACATGCTAAGGAGGAAATACAAAAGGCTGTCCAACAAAAAGTGACCTGTCAAACAAAAGAATATTCTGCTTCTTGTTCTACTTGCAATAACGACCACAGACACGCAAAGCAATAATTATATTTGTGAAATATGACCGAACAATAAAATCTGGAAATATTGAACTTTTTTAGATCTTGTTGGACTTGCCCTACTTCATGTCAGTAATATTCAGAAAAGTACTTAGGGGACGGGAAGAGAAGTAAGAAAGTTAATTGTAAGTAAAACAATCTTTTTCTTAATAGTACTATTTCTATAGCGTATGATTTTCCTTGCATGCTATAAAGTAAAGTTTTCTCAGTTGTTTTTAAGTGCAATGGGGATATTATTGTAAACAGGTGCTCCTGTTTTTTTTTCTTTTTTCTTTCTCCCTTCTTCTCTCTTTCTCCTTGTTCAGTTTTAAGAAATGTAGGCACTGTAATGTAAAGAAAATTCTGTCTGAAAGAGCATGGCAAAAGAAAAAATTAGTGTGCTTTTTTTCATTCTTGCATGGGGGAATGAATATACTAAGGCCCTTAGTTTAATCTAGTAACATATTCTAAGAGAGAGCAAGTAAATTAAAAAGAATATTGAATATTTTAAGGCTTTTTCTAGCAAATAAATGTATGCTTAGTAGCAATTCTGTAACTGGTCATCAAGTTTCCATGGAGACAATCTGATAATGAGAAATTGGCTACAATTTGACAATGAGAAACTGGCTGGAAAAAAAAGAGAAATTGGCTAGGAGATTATGTTCTCTGAAAGCATTCAGTTCAGGTGTTTTCCAGATGGGTGAACTATAAAGATAAGACAAAACCAGACAGCACTTAGTAGAAGCACAGGCTGAAACATGCATCTTAGCATGGATAACCTTTCTTTTAGGTTAACTCAAGTAAGTGAGCGCGGCTGTCAGTTTGGGTCATTTGTTCCTATTAGAAGAATAAAACTTCAACATTTGAGGGTGTACATAGTTTTGTGTGTTAATATTAGATTAATAAGTTTTAGGGGGTATTGGAGGTGTGTTTATTTTTTGTTTTGATGGTTTTCAATAAAGCAAAAAGTTTTGCAAGATGTGACACTGGCTAAAATAGATACATACAACTGTATAAAAGTTCAACCTGCTGAACAGTGTATGCATGTAAAAAAAAGCTGTTATATATAAAAGGTAAAAATAACTTTTTAATATGTCTTTAAAAGTTAATGGTCTCACAGATAAAAACAAAAAAGAAAGAGTAGTAATCTATATTAAAACACAGAGTGCAAATAGCTATGCTATAGGAGACACCTGGAAAGAAATTAACATGTGAATTTGATAAAGAAAGGTTTTCAGGATGGTTATTCAGCAGAATACCTGGGACAAAGGAAAAGAGGAGTACTTATATTAATTGCAAGAGGAGCTCCAATAGTGATAGAAGAGGATAAAAAATAATAATTTTATATTGGTAGTACTAACGGGCTACTGGCAAGGGTGAAGGATTACATTGGCATGTATTTGTATTCCACCTAAAACTTCCATAATGGAGCTTAAGAACATTCTGGGAGAAATAATCAGCTTTCAGCAAGTAATATTACTTATAGATGGATAATTGAATTTGATTTTCAGCAGTGAAAATGTGTCTAGGGGGACTAGAAGGGAAAGTATAACACAAAAGGTTGACTTTTGAAGCGATTTATGAAAATGTTTGGCATGGAAGATGTGAATTTAGTACTAGAAGTTCAGAATGAATTTAAATATTATTCCTCAAGATACAAAAACTGAGCTAGGCTAGACAGAATTTACATTTCACAGGAATTTGTGTATTTAATTGAAGGTCTTGATATGTACCCAATAACAATTTCAGATCAAGCTCCAATAATAACTAAAATAAAAGCACAGGGTAATAAAATAGAAATGAGACACTGGATCTTTACCACCTGTTGAAAATAGATGAATTTAAGGAAGTGGAACTTATTCAGGAGCTATAGGAGAAGATAGAAATTTCTTCTGAAAATAAAGTTAGAGAGTGGGATAAAATTAAAGTGGAATTTAAAAACAGGTGGTAATAAAAGAAAGGAAATATGGTTAAGAAGTAACAAAAATTCTTTAGAGGTACAAATAAATGTTAAAGTATTGCAGAATGGGGGAATCGCAAAGAACAAAAAGAGGAGCAACTACAGGATGCTAATGAGAAAATAAGAGATTCAGTTGATAATATGCCTGAGTTTGGAAAGATTGCTGTTAATCAACTGTATTTTGATAATAACTCTAGAGCACAAAAACTTTTAGCACAAAGACTAAGGCAACAGAAAGTAGAAAGGGCTGTGGTCAAGCTTAGGGGGCCTATAACAAGGAAGGTAACAAGAGATCCTGTTGCGGTATTAGAAATATTTTAGAAATTCTTTGAAAGTCTGTAATAATCAAAGAAATGTAGAAAGCAAGAAAAGGTACAAACGGAAATGTTCATGCAAGAATTAAATATGTCAAGGTTAGAGGCAGATAAGCATCAAATACTAACAGACTAGGAGGAGATGAGATAAAAATGGTGATGCACAATCAATCTACAGGAAATTCCCCAGGAATAGATGGTGTTCCTGTGGAAGTTTGGAAGCTAGGAGGGGAAAAAACTGATAAAGATCTCAAATGTTTTGTTTAACAGTATTTTAAGAGGAGAAGTATCAACATCCTGGAGGAAAGTGGTGGTAGCTGTAATATCTAAAGAGGGTAAAGGTCCATCAGATCCAGCTTCATACAGGCCCATTTCAATATTAAACCATGATTATAAAGTGTTTATGTCTATAATTGCTAAAATAATCACAAACTGATGCAATAAATGATAGCTATGGCGCGACATGGTTTTGTGGAGGGGAGGCAAACATTTGACAATATTAACAGAACACTGATGATCCAGAGGGAAGCAGAACATAAGAAAATAGGACTGTTGTTGGTGGGTCTTGATGCAGAGAAAGCATTTGACAGACTAAACTGGGACTTTATAAGGAGGGCAATGGAAGCATTTGCATTCCCTGATAAAATTATAAGGTTGATTAGGAGGCTATATGAGGGATCAGAGGTGAAAAATTAGTGGGTGGGGTCCTCTTTGATAATTTCTGCTTGAGCAGAGGAACCAGGCAGGGGTGTCCCCTTTTTCCTTTGTTATTTGTATTATACTGGCAAAGAAAATAAGGGACTCAGAAATTCAAGGATATAGCTGGTATGGTATTCAAGAAAAGTTGGCTCTATTTGTGGATGATACAAAACCACAAAAGGACATTACAGTGTTGTGGAACATTTTGAGACTGTTTCAAATCTTTTTGGGATACAAAATTAATGAAACTAAATAAAGGCAATAGCGGTAAATTATGTACCCACACATGAATTGGTTCAGCAATATCTGTATTAATGGGGACATGATAAAATGAAGTATTTAGGAGTATGGATTAAAAATGATTCTGGAGTCGCAGTTAAGGATATATGGGAGGAGACTAAACAAAAGATAATACAGAAACTGAGAGACTGGAAGCTCTGTTATATGGATACGGATAGTAAGATACAAGCAGTTAAAATGTTTTTAGTCCTTTTAGTCTTACACATGTCAGGCATATTTTTATCAACCAGAGGAGTAGTTGTGGATAGCAATTAATAAAAAGACGAAGGATTTTATCTAGGAGGGGAAGACAGCAAGAGACAAGTCGGATAAGATGACTCTTCCAATAGAACAAGGTGGCTTGGCATTACCTGATTTGAAGGGGTATTTCAAAGCTACACATTTAAAGTTCCTATACATAGTATAAGCAGAAACCTGTTATTCAAAGTGGAAAGGGATGATGATGAAACAGGGGAAGCTCAAGAAACATGGAGAGACTGGGATTTTGAATGCAGACCTTTAAGGAGAATAACAATAATTATGCACAATATTATATTCATAAAGTAGCAGAAAATATTCTAAGAATTAAGCCAACACAGGAATGGAGAAAGGAGATTCGGTCAACAGGGATGACTGCAATTAGGGATACAGACAAAAGGCAAGAGGCGGCTGAAATTTATTGGAGAAAACTGGCAAAGGAACCAAGGTACTGGGAGCAAATAACTAGAGAGGGAAAGATGATAGAGTGGGAAGATGCCTAGAATTTATTTAGAGGTTAGAGATTGCCTTCCCTATCAAGGATTCATATCAGAGTATAGACAAAGAGAAAGGAATAGGGGAATCCTAAGTGAAAGACCAGCACTGGTAGAGTCTTTAGTAGAATCTAGAACAGAAGCTGCTATTAAAAAGGTATAATTAGTAGAGCATATAAACTATTGCATTATAACTATAAGAATCAATCAGAGGAGGTTAGAAAGGATTGGGAAGAGAGACTGGATAAGCAATTCACAAAGAAACAATGAGGGGATATATGTTGTTGTTGTTGTGTCTTTCAGCTTTTCCCGGTTAGGGGTCGCCACAGCGGAACTCCGGTCCGCTAATGATTGGTAGTTGATTTTTATGTGCCAAGTTATCAGCCCTGATGCACAACCTACAATGAAGGTATTTCCATTCATGCATGTCTCCATGCAGAAGATGCTCTAGCTGAGAATTGAACCGGACAGTGTCTTACTGTGAGGCGACAACACTACCACAGCACCACCACCGCGGGTAATGAGGGGATATATGTATGCCTCCCAAATATGCAACAAAATCTAAACAATTTAGGATTTTTGCTTGGAAATGTTTACATAGATGTTTTTATATCCCAAGTACACTCAAGAGAAATTTTCCTTAGGCAGACAGCTACTGTTGCAGGTATGATGGGAAAGAAAGAGGCAATTGGGAACATATTTCTTGGGAGTGTAATGATTTGGCAAACTTTAAAGATTCCCTGAAGACTACTCTGTTTGAGATGCTGGGTTAGAAAATTGATCTAACTAGGGAAATTATTTTAATGTGCTATGATACAGAATCAGAATTGCCTAGACATAGTAAGGGCTCACTGAGTCTAATTATGGTGGCTGCCAAAAAAAAAAAAATTACTAGAAAATGGAAAACAAAGTCTAAACCAACTTTACTAGAAGCAGTGAATATAGTAACAGAGATAAAACAACTGGAATTCGGATCTTTAAAAAAAAGGGTAGGAGCAAATTATATAGGAAAAATGTGAATTGTGGGAACAAAACATACAGGAGAGGAATGAAGTTTAATAGAAGGTAGGACTTGAATGAGCTATGTAATGTTTGACTGACAGTGACTGGGTAGATTATAAGCAATGTATAATGTTTGCCACTTGGATTATGCCAGTATGGTTTTTGATGCAAAATGCTTGCAGCTGGGATTGTGTTGATATGGTTTGTTTTCACTTATATAAATGTTTGATTGCCTATGTCATAAATGATAATTTAATAAAGATGCTTCTTGTTTATAAAAAAAAAAAAAAAAAAAAAAGAATCGGTGTTACCAGGAGAGACTGGAGCCCTTGTCCCCATACTGTGTGTCTTATAGACTCCTGAGGGGGAATTTAAACTTTGCTTAACATAATATCAGGGATGCTGTCCTTCTTGATCTCTTTTTTTCTCAAGAAGTCAAACAGTGTGGCTAGCAGTAGAACCAGATCTCTTAGCCTACATCAGAAAATAAATAACGCTTGGTGGAAGGATAGGTTCCTAATCTGACATCTCCCACTGCTCTGCAATAAACATATTCTGCAACCCACACAATGTGACTCTGGCCACCTTCAAATGAAACTTGGACAGCTAGACGGGGTACCTTAACTTTACACCAGGGCTTACAAGTTCATATTCCTTGAAAAAGGACCAATTGCCTTGCACATATCCAATGATGCTATAAAGGCAGAAGCTCCCCGTAATAAGGTAAAGAATGCATTATTTTTATTTGAACCCAGAATCTCCTTTTACTAAGTAAACAGTTTGATCAACTAAAATATGTAATTTTGGAGTGAACCCTGAAAATAGGTTGACATTTAGAGGCTGGACATGTCCTGCAGCAAGGCGCTCTTATATCTGAGGAGCCTCACCAAGACTAAGCACCTCCTTCCACTTCAGAACATCACAGTGCTTTCTCCATGCTTTGGTCTCCTCTTGCCTTGCTTACTGCATCATCCTGGAACTTTATCAGCTTCAGCTACTGCAAAATACCACTGCCCATCTACTTTGCACTTTACCATTATATTATACTGGTTCTGTGTAATGGCCACTAGTATGTTGTCATATAATGCATGAAGTTCTTGTGTTGGTGTATTTAGCTTAAATTACATGGGTTTCTGGTACTTTAAGTAGTTGCAGATTACCAACTATGTAGTACAGGCCTTTTGTGTGACCAGTCTGGGACTACTTGGGGTCCCACAGGTGCAGGTAATCATTCCCCTTCTCAGATGCCACAACTTAATACCTCTCAACTGTCCAGATTTTTGCCTCATATTTTTGGTCTGTTCCTCAAAAAATTTGTGGTTTTCTGACAAATCACACAGGATTGCAGTTACTAAATAATGGCATACAATCAAGTTTCAGACTTTATATCTTTCAGAAAATATTCACACAAATCCTTTTATTCTAATAACTTTAGAAGTTTATAAGAGTAATATTTAAAATCTCTCCTTATTTTTGGTCCGTTGTCTACCCATTATTTCAGACTTTGTTCAGATTTCACACTAAGATGTTTAGAGGTATGCACACCATTGCAATTTATTTCACAATAGCTTTGGGAGTACCCTACTTTGAGCTGTTTTAAGAGTTCCCAAAAATCTCACTGTTTTCAGTTAATCCTTGATAGCAATAATAATATAAAGAATAAAATCTTGTATAGGAACCAACGTATTCCTAGGTATCCAAAAGCACAAAAAACAAAAATAAACTAGGAATACAACATCAAGACTTGTTTTAATAAGACAAATGCAAAGCTTTCAAGCATAAGCTCCTTCTCAATGCATAAAACAGCTAGTGTAATGGTCACAATAAATATTCAAATCAGCCAATAAAGAACAACATTCAATTAATTAATTTAAATATTGAAAACAGTCACAAGCATAGTTAACCCATTCCTAGCAAAAAGATAAAAACAAAACAAAATAAAACATACAGATACAAACAGCCTGGTTAATATACTAAATAATACAGTCATGCTTATATTTCAAAATAGGTTTTAAACAATTTTGTGGGTTCAGTCCTGAATAAACAAATGCTCGAAAATAATCTATCCACTTACATTCTGCAAGCTCAGTCTGAAGTATAATGCCACTACCCTTTATACCTACATTTACAACTTGAACTACTCGAAATTTAAAGGAATCTGTGTCACCTTTTAACTGAATGTGTTTAAAGAGACCATTATTCTCAACCTCTCTCCGAATCTCAGAGAGGTGAGAACAAATCCTTTGTTTTAATTTCAAGTTAGTTTTACGTATATAAAAACTGAGACATTCTACACAATTAGCCAAATAAACCACATTCTCCATTTAACAAGTAGCAAAAGTCCTAAATTCAAAAATAACACCAGAAATGGGATGTTGAAATAATAACTCTGTATTAATCACATTACAGTAACTGCACTGATGGCAGGGATGTGTTCCTTTGCTATTCAATGATAGTTTTTTATACTGAGGCATATATTTGTAGCACAGAAGCTATTTTAAATTTCTTTCTTTTTTTATTTGCAAATTCCGGTTTAATATCTATAAATTCTTTAATTTCACTATTAGAAGTAAGGATAGGCCAATATTTATTAATAATCTGTTTAATACATTCCATATGCCTGTTATATTTCATAAGATACCTAACATGTCTTTTCTCAATTGGCCTATTAACTCTAGCTACTAGATCAGATCTCAAGTATGGCTGCCCTATATCAACACGTCTATTAACAGATATGTTTTTCATAATGTCCAGCAATTCTGGATCATATCCTCTTTGACTAACGTCCTTACTCATAACTTTCAGGTCCTGCAAAAATGCATCTTATTTAGTATTTAGTCTACTAGCCCGTAAAAATTGACTATATACAACACCTTTGAAGATATAATTTGGGTGCATACTTGGGGAGTGCACATATCTTGTAGCCTGCAGATCCTTTTTAAAAATAGTAGTGTCAAAACATTCATCAAATAAACTAACAGTGATATCTAAAAAATTAATTTTTAAACTATCATAAGTCAAGTCAAACACCAAAAATTTAGCATTGCTATGTAACCAATTAACCAACATTTCAAGCTCTTGATACTATTATTCCACAACAGAAAAATATAATCGACAAAACGCTTATAGAACACCAAATCGGTGTTCATATAGGTTAAATGATTAACAGTGTCAAAAAATATATTTTTCTTCCCATCTAGCTAGGACCAAGTTGGCGCACGTATTAGCAATGGGTGCACCCATTGCTACGCCAACTTGCTGATGGTAGCATACATTGTTAAACAAGAAAACATTATTTTGTAAAACATATAATCTCAATTTTAGAAGATGTAAAGTACTGTGCTTATTCAAAAACTCTTTAATGTACTGAACACCTAACTCATTTGGTATTACAGTAAAAAGTGACTTGATATCTAGTGTGCCTAACAATAATGCATTCAATAACCCATTCAAATTTTCTCTATCAGAGTGGGATCCAGTGTTCAAGGTGGGCATACTAGGCTAGACTATAGAAAAAAAGGAAACCATTTTTGCCAAGGCCAGAAACGTGCAATGAGAATAACTTTGCTCTTCAACCATTTGGCTTTCTGAAGACACTCGGGTATTAGAGCTAGGGGATTATAAGCATAAAGGAGACTGGAGGGCCAAAGTGGACTAGAGCATCTGTTTGTGACTTTCCCTGAGGGGAACTAGGGCAAAGAATCTGCTGCATTTGTTGTCAAGGAGAGAAGCAAACAGATTGCAGCATTGACTCCATTTGTGGAAATTCATCTTTGCCACTGACTGACGGAAAGACCACTCATGAGGAATCAGAATGGCCCTCTGAGCTTATCCATTGATACGTTGGATTTTCTTGGGATCTGAATAACTACTAGAAAGTGGTTGGAGAAGATCGCCTATTGCCAAACTTTCACTGCTTCTCAGCATAAGGGTAAGATCTGGATCCCCCTTTTTTATGTACCAGACTACAGATGTTGTCCATCTGAATAGCAGTAGTCCTAGTGGAAGAAAGCACAGAAGGGCTTGCAATGCTAAAAGCACTGCTCTCATCTCTAGAACATTTAAATGCAAGTTGGGACTACATGCTTCGAACTGTTCGTCCTACGTAATGCCCCCCCCTCTCTAACTGGGAGGTAACCATGGTCAAAATGGCCTTCAGGGGAGAAATGACAAATGGGTGGTCCAGATAAGTTTTTTGGAGTGCATCCACCACAGTAGAGATTTTCTGTAGACCTGAGATAATTTTATTGGATGTCATTGAGATTGGCAATGAAAAGACCATTGCACTGCTAGAGTCCATTCAGGAAATCTTATATGAAGATGAGCAGTGCATAGCAAGGTTACTGCAGCAGCCATCAACCCTAAGGCTTTGGATATTAAACTTGCTGGGGGAGAGGGATAAGACAGAACTTGATTAATGTGATGTCAGAGTAAGAATTCTGTTTTAAGGCAGAGGATCTAGGCAGCTGACTGTGTCTAGAAGAGCCTCTATAAACTCCAAGGCTTGAAATGGTTGAGGTTGGAACTTTACTAGATTTATTGCAACCCCTAGAAATTGAGATATAATTAGGTTCATAGGTTCATAGGTAGGTACTAAGCTATCGGCCCTAGGGCCCATACAAGCCTAGCCAAAAAATGTACCCTGGCTTTCGCCACCCAAGAAAATTATTTTCCTGTGCCCCTGTCGAGCAGAGCCACAGAAGTGATCCCCGGGGTGAATTTCCCATTTCCCATCCAATCATCAAGATTTTTCTTGAAGAGTGCTAATGATGAGCTCTGTTTGACATAGATAGGTAGTCTGTTCCAGAGTATGGGAAGTCTCTGGGACAGGAATCTATCCCTCCAGCATGTTCTGTTTATTGTGGTGACAAGGTTTAGGTCCTTAGAGTGTGTAGCTCAGAGGGATTGGGATTTCTTTAAGTGGAGCATGTCCAACAGCTCTGGGTTTGACATAGCTTTGTATGTTAGGCAGAGATCGCCCCTGAGTAGGCGATATGCGATGGAGTAAAGCTGTATTTCTTTGAGACGGTCTGCATAGGGCATCTGTTTGAGGCCAGTAATCCTCTTTGTGAGGTATTTCTGTGGTCTTTCCAGTTGTTGTAGATGTCTTGTGAGGTACATACCAAAAGGGGCATTGTACTCTATAATGGGTCTAATGAGTGATGAGTAGAGGGGAACAATGACCTTTTTTGTCTGGATGAGAATCCTTTTTTGATGAGATGAGCCATGTAGAAGGATTTCCTGACCACTGTGGCAATGTGATTATCAAAGGAGAGACTACTGTCCACCTGTGTCCCAAGGTCTCATCACATTTTCGGCATTAAGTAGACTACCAGCTATGTGGTAGTTCATGGGTACAGAGTTTTTACCAAAGGAGATGACAATACATTTTTTGTCATTGAGCTTCAGGCCATGGCTTTGACACCAGGTATCTGTCTCAGTGAGGCCATTTTGTAGTTTGTCCACATCGCTAGGAGTTTCGATTATGGCTCCTAGTTTGCAGTCATCTGCAAACTTTGTTAGCCAAAGACCTTCTGTGTTGGCCTGAACTTCAGAGAATTAGATACCAAACAGGAGAGAACCCAGGACTGAACCCTGTGGTACTCCACTTGTCACTGGTCTGATGTCGGATTTGTAATCCGCTACTTTCACAGTGTGGGTTCTGTCCATGAGCCAGTTGGCAACCCATCTTGTGACATAGGGATTTATACCTAGTTTAGTGAGCTTATCTATAATTCCAGAGTGGGGGATGGTGTTGAAAGCCTTGCCGAGATCTAGATAAGCTGTGTGAACCATTTTACCCTCATCTATGGCTTTGGTGACTGCTTCAAAGAAGTCAATCAGGTTTAGGAGACATGATCTGCCTTTTACAAATTCAAACTGGGTAGGTTCCAGAGTTTGGAGATTACCAATGTCTTTGTTTATGAGTTTCATGATGATACGTTCCATGGCCTTGCAGACCAGGCTCGTCAGGCTAATGGGGCGGTAGTTCCCGGGGTCCGACGTGGCTCCCCCTTTGTGGAGTGGGATAACCATCGCGGTGCACCATTCAGTGGGTACAAAGCCTGAGGTGAGGCTATGACTGAACATGGTACTTAGGTAGGGTGCCAGTTCATTCTGTAGTTCATGTAGAACGCAGCCTGGGATATTGTCAGGTCCCATGGATGCTGTGTTCTTGGCTTTGGAGAGTGTGTTTTTTACCTGTACCGCAGTGATTATAGGAACTTTGCATTCTTCCGGTATAGAGATGGGCCCTCTAGGGGGTGAGAGGGCGTAAAGTTATCACTGAACCTATCTGCTAGGATGTTGGCAATATCAGTTGGTTCTGTATATTTAGTGTCATTGTGCTGTAACTCAGAGCAGATCTGAGTGTTCCCATTTAGATTCTTGACATAGCTATAGAATGCTTTGTGGTTGTCTTTAGAGTCAGTGGCAATTTTGTTTTCGTAACTAGCTTTGGAGGATTTTATGAGGGATCTCAGCTTCTTACTTAGGTTGACCAGGGAGTTCCTCCAGTCATGGGATTTTAATCTTTTTTGCAACAGTTTCTTTCTTCTGTTGTAGAGTTTGTTTATGGCAGAGGACCACCAGATTGGCTTCCTTTTTTTAGAGGATAACATCTTGGTTCTATTAGGGATAGCATGATCCATGCACTCATGTAAGTGCTTATAAAGTGCATTTGTGTAGGATTCGGCAGTCATACCTCTATTGTCCATCTGATTAAAAGGTATTCTCTGGCCTTTTCCAGAAGATGCCTGGTTGGTGCAGTTAGGAGCCAGTCATCTAAATATGGAAACACTGTGAATCTGCACCATCTTAGGTGAGCTGCTACCACTGCCATGCATTTGGTGAACACCCTGGGGGCTTTGGTGAGACCAAAGGGCAAGGCTCTGAACTGATAATGACTGGCTCACAGCAGGAAGCATAGATACCTTTGGGAACATCTGTTCATTCTTATCTGATAGTATGCATCCTGAAGATCTAGAGAGCAAATTCAGTCATCCTTCTGAAGGAGGGGCAGAATAGACTGAACTATGACCATCCAGAGCTTAAATTCTTTGCAAACTGATTCAAATAACTTGAGATCCAAAATTGGTCTCAGGTCACCTGTTTCCTTTGGCACTAACAAAGAACCTTGAGTAAATTCCAGATTCTCTTTGGTCTGGGGGGACCTTTTGTTTGGCTCTTGTTCCCTCTGATTGGGTAGAACATCAGGAAGACTTTTTTCTCTTCTGTAGAGATACTTGGGGAAAAAGGAGTGAAGTGCATCCAAGAATCTTGTGTGATGGCTTGCCAGGCTTTTGGGTGAAAGGATAATCAGAGAGTGACAATTGGATAACCTTTCAGGAATGCTGAAAAGGCCTGTCCAAGAAAGAATCTCAAGAACCTTAATTCTGCAGATTCCCATTGTAGTTATTTCTCCCTCTGCCTCTGGGGGGGAAAATCTCCACATGATTCTTGGAATGGCCCTTGGGATTTTTCTGAACCATGCTTTCTTATCACTCCCATCCTTCTCACTGTGGTAGATTGTCTCTTTAACTGTTGGAAAAATAAAGACGAACCATCAAAGGGAGCATTGATGAAAGATGCCTTAAACGGCTTCATGAAATTGCACAACTGCATCCAGGCATGTCTCCGAATAGTTATGCCTGAACCGGCAGCCCATGAGAAACCTTTAGCTACGTGTGAGATTAACCTCAGGGATGCATTAGCAATGGATAGTAGGATGGCCACTTGTGAGGAAAAGGACTCTGCTCCTCTACAGACATGGACCGTGGGAGAGAGCTAGAGAGTTCCTTTTAAATCTCTCTGTAACATTGTGAAATGGGTCAAATAATTCAGCGACCATAAAGCGAAGGTCCCAGATGTACACTCTCTTCCCAAACCTGTCCACTGCCCTAGACTCCCTGTTAGGGGGGGAGATGGACAGAGGAGGTCTACTCAGCCAACTCCTTCTTAGTAGCTACTGCAACGACCATGGCATCTACAGGAATACCCTTCGTCCAATGTAACCTATCTGACGGGCACTAAGAATCTTGTCTGGGCACTTGGGGATCTGGATCTGTGCTCTGAAGCACTTCCTCATCATTCTGTCTACCTCTGACTCAGAAAGTCTCAAGGAGGACCTACTAGAAAAGGAAGTGGATCGTGGCCTTGAAGACTTTTTTGGCAGCCCTTGGAGGAAAGATGACCTTAATGTAGGTGATACCGGCTCCAGGGAAAATCTCAGAGAACAGAACTGTGGAGACTTAGTACCTATAGGTATTGGATCCAAAGTTACCTTTTTAGAAGGCTGAGAGGAAGATACTGACTGATGTAACTTAGATGAAGAGTGTTTCCCATGCTCTTTAGCCTCCTTAGACTTTTGAGAGGTGGTTTGAGCCCCTGATGAAGACATACCAGAAGAAGAAGCTGAAGCTGGAAGATGTACTTTGAGAATCAATTTGTTCCTGTGATAACTGATCACCCTGGCATTAAAGGCCACACAAATAGAGCAGGAGACGTCCAGATGTGCCAGCCACAAACAGCACACACACTCCCTGTGGGCATCAGAATTTGAGATCTTGTGTCCAAAGGAAATGCACTTTGTAAATCTGAAGGGCTTATCTGCCACACTGGAAAAAAAAAAACAAGTGATAGAATGACAAATCCATAACAATTCCAACAAACAGTATATATATATATATATATATATATTTTTTTTTTTCTTTTTTTTTTTTTTTTTTGAAGGGCTACCAACTATCTTAGTTAAAGACTACCCAAAAAAAGTGGTAGAGAAGGGAATAAAGGATTACCAGCTATGGTAGTCACAGGGTACCTCAAAATGACGCAGAGAAGGAAACAACTAAAAATTGAAGTATAAAGGTTACATATTACAAAAGAAAATATCAAAAGGAAGGTAAGGGAGATAGCACTCACTAGAAGGTTATAGAAAAAATACCAAGTCTTAACACTAAACTCATGAAATAAACCAACCCAGAGCTTGAGAAGCTGCAATCCTGTCTGATCTTGAAGAGCGGCAAATGAGATCTGAGGTAATACATTGATCAGGGCCATTGTGGGTTAAGGGAGGAACTCGAGAATCGGATCCTAGAATCAATAGAATGTGGCCAAGTCAGATTCAAGGGTCAGATCTGAACCCATTCTTTGATGAATGAACGAAAATGATAACATCAGATATAAAACCATCATTGTAAAAAACCTGCTGGCATTTGTTCAAAAAAATTTTATGAATCTTTACATAAATAATCAACTTTATGAGCTAATGATTTCAACCCAAGATCTAAAAACGTGTCAACAGAGTATGCTTTTGAACAACTAGCATCAACTATGGGCCTAAAAGGTGGATCATTTTGATTCTTAATGTATCTTAGGCATACCAAACACAGTGGGTGTAAGTTTTTTTATATATAAATATTTATATTCATCTAAACAAATCTGATTTTGCATTAGCATATCATATAACAAAATGTAAATTTTCCTGTAGGAAATATGAACTTAATTCAGGGATACTTCCCTATAAACATCTTCAAACAAAATGTTAAACATTTTTTGTACATAATCGAGACTGTCCATAATAACAAGCTCCCCTCCTTTGTCTGGTTTCATAATTTTAATATCAGTGGATATGTGTAGTTGTTCCAAGATCTTATTCTGCCATCTTGTTATATTACATCAATTGTTATCAACACCATGTTCCAAGATGAATCTCATATCCAGTTCACAAATGTACTCAAAAATGTGTAACATCGGGTGAAGGGGGAGGTTATAACTGCTAGACAATCTAAGACCCATAAAAATAATACTGTCTGTATCGATAATTAATTTCAAGTTCAAACTAAAACAAAAAAAACATGGTTTACCAAGCCGTTAATAAGATCCTCAAATAGCTATTTATTAGTGCTTTCATCCAAAAACATTGGACTTCATCAGAAAACAAACCAAAACAATACACAGAGCTTAAATAACCAGTATCAAAATCACATGACATAAATTAGCCCATAGATTTAAAATCACTACGTCATCATTGGATGTGTATTTCATGTCTGATAGATACAGCAAAAGTTAATTAAAATACAAAAATCTTTAAAATTACTTCTGATGAGATTTTAATTTTACTAAACAAGAAAGAGAAGTCATGATATTGAGCCCTGGTGGTGCAGTTGCATTCAGCCTCACTTGCCGCCAGAGCTCCATTGATCCAAGATTAATTTCCATGGGCCACCCCTTGGGTTGTGTCTAACCTGGTCCAATACACAAAATTAAAAAAAAATGGGAATAATAACTACTGATATGTTTATATAGATCATTAGTTGTTTTTTTTATTTTTAATTTCAAATAAATGCTCATATATTCTCTCAGTCTGCACTCAGTCTTCTCCACATAGAACACTGGGCATTTCTGACAGGTGGCAAGGTACATAACACCTTGTCTATTGAAATTGAATCTACCTGTTATTTTAATACTCATATCATTTATTGGAGCTTGATGTCCCTCTAATATGTGATGGTAATAACCACACCGACCACATGTAGACATTTTATATGCTGTCTGGTTATTGTTGACCCCTGTGTTCTTAAAAAATATTTTAAAACGTACCTTTTTTGTAAATGATGTGGGGTTAAATACCTAACTTATTTACCAGTTCTACATGATTATTGATAATTACCCAATTTTTGTGAATGATGTTGAATATACCCTCAATAGAATAAGTAGTAATAAACAATGTGTTATAATTGATACAGTCAGTGTTATTATTAACTTGACTAGAATTCATTAAGCAATTTTTCTGACTAACTGATATAATTGTGTAATTGACAATACTTAATTCATTATTTATTTATGAATGGTGGGGTTTTTTTTGTTTTAGTTTGGTTGGTTTTTATCTGCTTCTGTTTGATAATTTCAAGTTCAACTTCGTAGCAAAAAGTTTTAAGTCACTACAAATGTCAGCAAGGGCAGCTCTTTTCACTGGAATAAATGAAAATCCTTTTGAAAAAAGCTCTACGTGAGCTGGATTTATTCCATAAGAACTGAAATTATACACTTTAAAGTCACCTGCAGTATTAGTAACAACATCATAAGCACATTCTGACTCAAAAGATATATTCAAGCTACTAGATATACAACTAATCATCTCCACCAACTCCACTGTCATGGTTGATTCTGCTTTTTCTGTACTGGATTTTTCCTGTACTAGAGATGGATATAACCATGGTGGCGTGACCTCCTGCACTTATGTCTGATGGTTGTTCACCCAGCATCTTATTAACTCCAAATGCCATAAAGGGAGAAACTCCAATGGGGACTGTGGGCTACCAAAATCACTAGCTTGATTAAGAAAAGGTGACTCCACCTGGCCCATAGTCATGTGCTCACTGACAACCCCTCGAGAATGAAGAGGGCTAGGATAAGCTCTATTGCTAAGATAATCAATTCTGTCACATTCAATTATTTTTGATTTACGTTCCGTAATGATGTCACACTCACAATCATCATTATAAAAACTATGCGAATATTGAACTTTATACTGGTTATACGATAAATCTTGCGTAACTGATTTATCTAACACTGAACTCTGCACAAAGTTGATCTATATTAGTTTGGTTATATTTAACAAGGAGCTCAGTCAGCTTGCATTCTTGATGGTCAAATACCTATAATAAATCATGATGCAAAGCTTTAATGGATTCAATAAGATACACATTTTCAAGTTGCAACTTCCAAAACTAGAATAGTTTACTTTCATATTTAGTAACTGCTGTGCCAATGAGCCAACAGTCGGGTGTTCAGTAATTAGAAAGCCCATCTGTTTTTGTAACCACTTGCTGAGCTTTGGGGCTATATATGCTGAATCAGCCAGAGAGTTATACTTCTCTAAGTTTGTTCCACTACAGACGTGTTCAAAAGCTCCCTGTAATCCTCGCCCAGAGAGAGCATTGATCTTATCAGCAACAACAGGGCTCGAATTCTGGGCAGCTACATTACTGCAAGTATGTGTACAGAAATCTATAAGCTGTTGGATAAACTGTGAGATTTCCAACGGAGTGATTTAACTCATCCAAGTCAGTGCTTGAAAAAAGAGACTGGCACCCACCAATTCTGCCTGATGACATAGCAGAAACACAAAACAAACCAGGTAAACAAAAACCAAAAAAAGAAACTTCACAAAAGGAAAAAAACAAAGGCAGAACCAGTCAATGAACAATAAAATAATTTAGTACAATAATTTAATACACAATTAGTACTTTCATCTGACAATGCTTAGGACTTCATCAGATAAATCACTAAATGGTAATTGAGAAAAATTTGAGTGTCAGATCTGATCCCCTTCAGAAAATGTATGGCACTGCAAAACCTTTTATTCTAGTACCCTTCAAAGCTTACAAGAGCAATATTTAAAATCTGCTTCTGATTATTGTCCATTGTTCCCCTGTTATTTGTTTGCTTTTTCCAGAATGCTTGTTGACAGGGATGCAGACATATACTCTATCATAGGTTAACTGCACAGATGTGACATACTCCATCACTCATTACTAACACAATCATATATCACAGTGATGCTAAGAGCATTACATTCAAACAATTTACAAAACATGGTTTTGCATGCATATAACTAGCCTGCTGCAGTACTCAGACAAACCTACACTGTACTCTTGATAGTTCACAAGCATCAAGGCAGTAGAGTTTTCAAGCTCTACAGTAAAGGCTGAATGAAAGGAAACTGTTTCTTCACTCAAATAAAACTACCAACTGTCCCTGCTTGCACAGGACAGCCTCTGTTTGAGCAGTTGCATTCTGTGAGGAAAAAAATTAAAAAAAATCACAAATGACCTGAGATTTTAGGATAAGCATTATTTCTCAAATTCCCTATAATAGCTGTATCAGATGATTATTTATTTTTATTTTTTATCTTTTTGTTGACCAGGTTAGTCCCACTAGGCTAGTGGCATCTTTTTAGCAGAGGTGGTACTTAGTAACTGAAATGCCTTAATATTAAATGAAACAACAGAACCAACTCAAATTATATTAAGGGCCAGATTCCAAAATAGTTTCTCAGTGTAATGTAAGTGACTTACTTTGGTGTTAGAACTGTTTATAAACAGGCTTACGACACAATCCAAATTCCAAAAGACTTGCCCTCAGTGTAAGTGATCACTTACACTGACAGCAAGTCTTTTGGAATCAGATCCAATCAGTAAGCTTTTAGTTGGTCAAAAACGTTAAGTCCCATCCTTTGCAGTGGTTGTGATTATGGTTTGTCCTGTAACAGTATACTTTTTTAATAAAAAAAATGTCTGACGTTAGGCATTAGAAATGGTGGTAGCCCTTTAAAGCATGTTGTTTGCTAACACATCTTTTCCTTCTAATACAGCAGGATTTTGTAACTATTATCACATCATAATAAACAGCCACTAAGATCCCTGACCACTTGTAAGTGCCTAGGATTTTATCCAGATGAAGCCAAACAATACCCTGAACATACCCATGTAATCACTGCTAAAATCAGCAGGCAGATCAGCATGTGTCTCAAAGCAAAGGGTGAACTGAAAACAGGGGGCAACATTATTACATTTTCTTTGAAGTGACCATTGTGAAGATAGGTGAAGGCTGCCAGCCTAGCCAGATAGAATTTTGTAGCTAATTATTCTGTCATTTGTAAATATTAATATAAGCCACAGGCTTGTTCTCTTAAATGGGGAAAATGGTGTTAAATGTGAAACTGCAAAAATGTAACAACAGTGCACTCTGCTGTAACGAAGCTGACAAGTCAATTCTTTGATGTCAAAACTCGGAGCCAATATATCTGGGTGGAAGAATTCTGCCTATTGTTTTGAGGCCAGAGTTAATGGCTAAAATCTGCATGTATAATTTCTTTTATTGGTCTGGTTCCTGACCAGCTGCAAGATCAAAGGTGCTACTAACCTCCGAGAGTCTGTTAGCCTGGGAACTAGAAAGAAATGATGTAATCTGAAATTAATCAGTGGTACTGTGTTATCAATTTAAGGACAGAAAGAAAGAGAGCATTAGAGCATTTGTCTTGAGAACATCCAACATCATCAGCTCTGCCTGTGTCTAGATGTAAGTAGGATTTTAGAACTGTGTTTTCTCTTAGATATAGCTAGGAAATAGGAAGATTAGACTAGTTTGTTTTCCTGTGATGTCAAAACTTTTGCTACTGTATTAAGTATTTCTCTGTGATCTCCAAATTCTTGACTAGCATGGTGTAGTAAGAAGTATTGTCTTGTGTTTTTATTATTTATTATTAAATATTTTTAAACTTTTCAACTGTGGTTGTTTTGAGTAGACATAATTTAAGCTCTAAGAGTACATTGCACGTATATAGTGATACTGTACAAAGCCACTCCAAATAAGTCTTCACTGGTTGCACTTACCATTTGGATAATAATATTGCATAGTAATAATTGGGCACCCTTTTAAGGGCCTTTGAGTAGCTGATAAATATTACCAGGGTGGTGGCAGTGATTTCTACCATATAGTCTGGGTAAAAGGGGCACAGTTGGAGTACCTGTGCCAGCCTTCCCAAGGAGTGTCTGTGTGGTAGTATAAACTCTTATCTCAAAGTTGCCTGTGTCAGCTACTTGGGCAGGGGCATGAAGCACTGGTTAGACAGAGAGGTTGCTGGAGGTTTTAGCTTGCCCACTAGGCTGAGATCTGTACCCTATAGCTGTGCCAGTGGGGAGTCTTACTGGAGACTTGGAGAGAAAGGGAGAAACCATCCCCAGACTGACTGTGATCTCTGTGTGCTCTTAAGGGAAATTGTACTTTACTGTGTGTGTATTTATTATCCTTTTCCTATATGGATGCCCCTCACTGATGTTAGTGGTGAGGATTGAGGCTCCTTGATTGCTGGGTCAGTGCACAGGCATCACAACCATGACCACTTGGCTGCCACATACCCCAAAACAGCAGGCCTCATATCTGACCATCCAATTCAGCATTGCCTTGTTTCCATCCAGCTGTAATTCATAGACTGCTATGTAAGGACCCCTAATATCCCTTAAAAGGGACACACATCTGCCCACCCCAGGAAACCCAGGTCTTATGACAATTTAATGTATCACTTCTCTACTTCTTCGTATCCAGAACTGACAAGACTTTTATCCATGCCACTCCCAGTAATGAGCAAAAAGCTCTTTTTGACTCCACTCTACCAGTTTTCTCACTGAGTCAAGTTCTGCTAATAGTTGCCCACATAAACCTACTCAGTGCATGTGCATATCATGCAAGATTACCCAAATCTACCCAGTAACATACATTTCTGAACTAAGAAATAAAACATGAAAAAACCAGAAAAGAAACAGAAGGGATGTGTAACCTCTGGTGTATATTGTTAACATTTTTAAGAGAACTGCCTGTGAACATAGGTATAAGCAAACTTTTATATGAATTCAGCTATTTTACTATATTGCCTGAGTTTGTTCTAAGCTTTCTGTAGCTTGTCTGTGTTTTTAATGTAACTGGAGTTTTTTCTTCTGAATCTCCACAATAAAGGAATGGCTTCTAACCAGATGGACCAGCCTGGTCATTTAGTCATTCTGTGAATCAGTCAGTCAATCGCTCATTCAGTCACTCAGTCTGTCAATCATTCATTAAGCCATTCAATCAATCAATTTGTCAGTCAGTCAATAAATCAGTCAATTAGTATGATTCAGTCAATCATGTCTCATTAGAGAGTTATACTGTTGACAGACAGATAGATGCCTTTGGTTCTCATTAGTGGCACCGACTGTTTTCCCAAAAAGCTTGAAATATAATCATTACAGTATAACTTGAATCACTGTCATTTTACTGACCTAGACCAAAATGTTTATTAGCACAAAATTGCTACTGTGTATTTATAGTGGTTAATCGGCTGGTTGCCAGACTGACTGATCAAGTGATGACTGACTAAACTGGATTTTTCCCTTCTGGGTATTATTGTCCTTTTAAAACGATGATCCAGAAAGAAAAGCGGCATAGCTAGGATATTGTTTGGTATAAGCATTTTGTGGATGACATTTTTATTTTATGAAGGGGACCTTATGAGTTGATAAGTGAGTTTGTTGATTATCTGCATTCAACTACCCCATTTTTAAAGTTTAACTATGTTGCTTCTAAGGAGTTTATAGATTATTTAGATGTAAAGATTACTAGGGAAGCACACTGGGTATTTTTTTAAGGCATCAATATTTAAGAAGCAATGTAAGAAGAGCCCTCTTTTACATAAAACAAGTATGCACCCTTGTCACATACCTAGGAATGTAGTTAAATGGCACGTACTAGGGTTATGAGCTTACATAATGATGATGAGATGTCAGAAAGATTTAAAGATGGAGTTTTTACAGAGGGTATGCCGAGAGTGGGTTGGATGAATGTATCAGACAACTAAAATCTGTTAGAAACACTATTGGCAGACCATACTTTTTTGATCATCCTAGACAAGACGAACACAGGGGGGAAGCTGGAGCAGAACGGCAATGTTACGATGACACTTACATACAGTAGTAATGTAGGAACTATATGTGATATTGTCAAGAAGAATTGGCTCATACTACGTGCAGATGATAAGTTGAGTAAGGTTATTAAAGAAGCACCACAGTTCAGTTTTAGGAATGGGTTGTCCTTGAAGAGGCAACTTTGTTATAAGAATATGAGGGACTGTTACATACCCCCTTCACAACGAGAAGGGACGTATCCCTGCAGTCATTGTAAAGCTTGTAAGTATAGTCACAGTGGGAATTTGTTTGTACACCCTGCAGTGAATTTTTCTATAGAGACCACACTTTTTGCTGATTGCACGACTAAGGATTTAATTTACTTTGCTTTTTGTACAAAGCGTTTTATGGTTTATGTTTGTACAAAGTGTTTTATGGTTTATGTAGGGAAGACAAATAGGTCCCACAGGGAATGGATTTTAGAACATGTAAATGATGTGAAACATAACAGGGTGAAGAGTGCTTTAGCCTTACATGCACCTGAGTTTAGTCAGGGACATGATTTAAAATTTTTAGTTCTTGAGGTCTTAGCGGCAAATAAGAGAGGTGGTGATTTTAAAAACCTCACTGAGAAGAGAGAGCAAGAATGGATTGTTTGCCTTAATGCAGGTAGGTTCCCTGGTATGAATGAGCATGTTTCCCTGAAACCTGTATTAAGAGCTTGTCCACTGTTGCTCTGATTTATTGTATATACATATTTATTGCATATATATATATATATATATATATATATATATATATATATATATATATATATTTATTTTTATGTGTAAATTTTTAGGTGTATTTTAAGATATATGCATTTTTATTACTCTTTATTTTTTATTCTTTACAATTGAAATAAATGTATTAAGTGATATAGGATGTTTAGAGAGTATTTTGTCAGACAGTGATTAGAGATTGATTAATTGGTAGAAGTTGGTGATTGGTTACATTGCATTTGAACAGGTGTTGATGTATCACATTGTCAGGTCTGAAGAAGCAGTCTTATGACTGCAAACATGCTTACCAACCAAGTGTCATTCATTTTATTGTTTTTCTTTTCTATGTATTAAAGTTTTAAAAGTTTGTTCGATGAGTTGTTTATCCTCAGCCTTGGAGCTCACTTCAGATACATACCTATCTCTCCAGCAGGACCTATTTATATCACAGGCAAGGTTTAAGTCTTTAGAACAGGTAATTTTGGTGCTGTTTATTTTGTGGATCTGCAGGAGGCCCATCAGAGTGGGGTCTGACAACGCCCTGTATGCCAGGCATAGATATCCCCTCAAAAGCCTGTAGGAGACAGAATACAGGGATAGGGCCTTGAGGTGGTCTGCATAGGACATTTTACATACGCCCTGTATTCTTTTAGTGAGAAAACACTGTGGACATTCTAATTGTTGAGTATGCCGGGTTAGGTACATACTGAAGGAGGCACTGTACTCAATGATAGGTCTGATGAATGCAGAATACAGTGGAACAATGACTTCCTTGGACTTAGATGCCATACCTTTGTTTACAAGTTGTGCAATATAGAATGATTTCCTCACCACTGTAGTCACATGATGGTCAAAGGCTAGATTACTATCTATGTGTGTGTCCCTAAGTCCCTGACTACTGGGTCATCTCTAAGGGATGTTGTCACTATGATAGTTACCAGGGATGGATGACTTCCCAAAGGATACCATTATGTATTTCTTGGCATTTATAATCATTATTATGTGCATTATTATGTACTCAGTACAGTTTCAGTCAAAGCATGGAGTGGATGTTACACTATTAGCATTAACAAAAGTCATTTTGTAGGGAGGGGTCTATATCTGCATTCACCATTAGTTTTAAAGTTAGTAAATCATCTAACACCCAGGGTAATTGAAATAGGAATCAGACGGCTGACAGCTCCTAGTTTCAAAGCTATTTAATAGACACCCACAGTCAATGAACTAGAAAACAAGAACATTTTACTTCCAAAAAAAAATAGCTAAAGCACTCTTGGTACTGTGCTATTCATAATTTTTATAAACAAAGTAGCAGACTGCGCCACAATGAGTCAGTATGCATATAATCAAAATACAATTAACTACGCACCTGCTGTACACACTGTTTAGGAAAATCTTCAGAAGCTTTCAACAAGATGCAAAATAGATGGCCAAGTCAAGTTTGTTAATAACACTGGTGTGACTGTGTAGCCAGACATATACCATGCAAGCCTTGATATGCAGCTCATTTCTGAGAGGGCAATGACTGGACTGTCTAACAGTCACTAAAGTATTAGTGCAAGTGAACAAGCAAAGAGGTGCATGTGACATTATTAGCTATCCAGTTAGTGGTTTCTGCTATGGCAATGCCAATTTATATGCTGCATATTTAGTTATATTTTTAGGGTCTATGTCATAAGAAAAAAAACAGATAACTATTTTGGGAGGTACCAACAGTATGAGGGCGTGGTATACAAATTGAAATTCTTGATACGCCCAACACAATATACTGCTGCAAACACATGGGATTCAGTCTCTGCTTCCTTTCCATGGATTTGCCTAGTGCTTCCAAGATGTCAGTACATGTACAATGGGATTTATTGAAATGGTACCAACATGGCATATTGTGTCAGTGTATCACCTTCTGATAACCAGAAATCTCTTATCGTAACTTATATGGAGCTGCATCACTGACAACTGATAACTGCAAAGTAACTCATTACAAGCATACCTTCTGCCAGCATTACTACACTTTTATCATTTGAAGCACCATTATAACAGCAAGCTGAGGCGCACAGCTTTATGCTATACCCACTGTGTAAATCTGACTGCAACCTTCCCTAAATAACTCTTTTGGAACAAGCCTTACTGCTTAAAACTGCTACCATTTTTGTATGCACATTATACTGCATTGCTTCTTGTCTATGTAGTGTCTCACTCGTGAATCACAGAATATGCAACTTCTAATGATGTCACTGCTTCTCTGTGACAATGAAATACATGTTTTTGCTCTCTACTGTATGTGAGGAAATAGAGCTTGTAGACAGGAAAGCAGAACAGCTCAGAGAGTTGTTTCAACTCTGGTGAAAGCTGACACAAAATTCCATACCAGACTGCCCATGCCAAAATGATCCATTTACTCTGTACACACACGGACTATCTTTGCTGCTATGATAATTACACTGATCTCTGTATTATCACTTGCTCTTTAGTTTCATGTTAAAGGTTTGAAATTGTCATGTCAGAAGGGAGTACATGATTTAATTATTCATCACCTTGTCTGGGAATGATAGTTGTCTCTTTCTACAGTGAACGGCACCTGCCACTTTCATTAGCAAATGCTCCTCCCCCACCCCCACTCTAATTTCAGCAGCATCCCAGATCACTCTCCTCTGGGGGCTACACTATGTCATCTATGCCTACTCTTTGTTAGTTGCCTTGGTAACCCTCTTATATTGTCATAAGCATCTCCTTGAACAGAGCAGGGATAGTGGGGCTATTATATCCCCTGTTCAGTGGATTTGGCAGATACGCAGTTGACAAATAGCCAGGCAACTTGTGCAATGGGGTTGTGACATGGGTCCTGGTCAGCCTAAATTTTAGACCCATACAAAACTGCAGTGCATTTTCCTTTTATTTTCTTCAGTAGCATTGTATGCTCATTGCACATACAGTCAGCCTGGTACCCTAGTTTCAGTTCTATTACACGTCAGATGAATGCTAACATTGCCCCCCCTCCTCCAAGAAATAAATACAGCAATTCCCAGACCCCATGCCACCAGATGACATTCTGAAAACTGAGCTCACTCCTAAAGTGGGTCACCAGAAGTCTTACAGCTGTGACTTATAAGGTTATCTTGCATCATCTCTCTCAGCTACAAAACTAGTAAATAAATAATCTTCACCTGTGCTAACAGGCCCCTCCTCTGATTGATTTAGTCAAAAGATGTGCTAGCTGTCATGAAGTGAGATTTCTTTTGCTTTTACAATGAACTCAGGTTAAAAATAGCCCTCCCTAACCCAGCCACACACATTAACACTATGCATATGGAGACAGAAAACTGTTTACACGCACTGACACATTCTGCATGGATGTTCACAAGGCAGTAGACATGTACCTCTGCTCTCTGTGTACGTACCCAGCCAGTTACGGCATATCAGTTCCTAATATCTGAAGCTGCTTTTCTGCCTTGCTGGGCTCCTTTTTGTATGCGCTTTATTTATTAATTTTATAAAGCTGGGGCACCTTCAAGTCATTACTCTTTGCATGCAGCATTTGTGGTTTTATTTTTTATTAAAATTTATTCATAAGCATAGAGTAGAGCATGGGGACATGCGTGAATGGGCGTACCTTCGTTGAAGGTTGTGCGTCAGGCCTGGCAAGCCGGTATGTAAAAATCAACTGTCAATCATTAGCAGACCGAAGTTCCGTTGTGGTGACCCCTAACCGGGAAAAGCCGAAATACACAAACAAACATAAGCATAGAGTAGAAAAGTGACGTTATTTGATTGTTTGTGATTTCTGAAATACACCACACTGTGTTTGCATTATGCCCTGATTTTTGTGGACATATCTGTTTACACACAAATCTGTAATTACCCTTATTACAAACTTAGGACCTCAACTCAATGTGGTCCTAAGCCACCAACTAATAAGACATGGCTTGATGTGGAAAAAAAGTATGACATTGAAGACTACTATCAATACCAGATTTCATTCAAGTTTGTCGACAGCACAGTTGTGTAAAATCTTACCATAATGGTAGATGTCCTTGGCTTTACCACTGCAGTATTCCTTACAAATGGGATTCCCTGCTGTGAAGCCCACCGTCTGGACAGTTTATCAGAGTCTACTGTTGCTTTAAGGTACGTTGAACGTCACCTGCACACTCCTTGCATAGGGTAGGGCATAAAGGTAACATTCAGGTGTACCACCCTCAAAACTGATTGCCCTGGTAGGAACAGCAGTCCAAGAAAAAACAAGGAGAACCTGTACATCCAGGAAGGAAAAAAAGACCAGGGGGATGGAGGGAGGGAGTGAATACTGCAGCGGTGAAGGCAAGGACATCTACCATTATGGTAAGATTGCTGCAGTATTCTTTACAAATGGGAGAGGCCAGAGGTCAAGAAGAAAGTTGGGAGGAGGAAGCAGCAGAGAGAGAAGCCATGAAGAATGGCAGCAATAAAACCAGCTGGCAGCAGCAACACCAGCTCGAGCTCTGGAGATGCCATCCAACTGGGAATGTTTGGTAAAGGTATGCACAGAAGTCCAGGTAGCAGCTTCAAGAATAGAATTAGCATCTAAGCATTTGAAAAAAGCACCAGAAGAAGCCACAGCTCTAGTGGAATGAGGCTTTACAGAAGAAGGAAGTCTCTCACCATGAAAAGTGTAACAAAAGGAAATAGCCTTTGAAATCTGAGTGGAAATAGTTTACTTGGAAACAGCCATACCTAAAGACCTAGGATGAAAGGAAACAATTAACCAGTCAGATTGTCTGATAGCTTTAGTTTTATCCAAATAAAATCTGAGCTGTCTATGCACATTTAAGGTATGCAGCACCCTCTCACTGTCAGATTGCGGAGAGGGGAAAAAAAGTAGGCAAATTAAGAGACTGATTAAGTGACAATTCATTAACCACCTTCAGCATGAGAGAAGGATTAGTATGCAAGGACACTCTGTCCTCATGGAATATCAAAAAAGGTGGGCAAGCCATAAGGGCTTGCAAGTCAGACACCTGTCTGGCAGAAGTAAGAGCTAACAAAAGAACTGTCTTCCAAGAGCAATGTTGCAAGGAAACTGAAACAGCAGGCTCAAAAGGAGCCTGAGTCAATTTTTCCAGAATGAAATTAAGATCCCAGGGAGGAGGAACAGGCTTCCTAGGATGTCTAATATGAAGGACACCTTTAAGAAATTGCTTAGTCTCAAATCTAGAAGCTAATGGGGGAGTTAAAGGCAGACAAGCAGAAAGAGCTGACAATTGGATCTTAATAGAAGAATAGGCCAAACCAGCACTGAGCAACTCTCACAAATAAGAGATAGATAAAGGAACATCCACAGAATGTGGGTCCAGGTCACAAAAAAGACACCAAATAGAAAACCTCTTCCATTTAGACAAGTAGGATTTCCTAGTAGTAGGTTTTCTGGCCTCCTGTAGGACCTGCAATACATCCTCAGAAGAAAGGTATCTATGAGGGATCAAAATCCTATCGCCCACAGTGTCAGCTGAAGCGTGGACAGGTGGGGATAGAAGAGAGACCCCTTGTCTTGTGTGAGGAGATCCACCCTGTGAGGTAACTTGTGATGATTGTCCTTGACTAGATGCAGAAGTAGAGGGAACCAGTGCTGCCACGGCCAAAAGGGAGTTACCAACAAGATTTTGGGAGCATCCTGTTGAATCTTGAACAGGAATCTCGGAATGAGAGGAAGGGGAGGGAATGCATAAAGAAACATCCCCTTCCAAGAAAATGAGAGGGTGTCCACCTTCCATACCAGAGGACCTGGGACTCTGGCACAAAACAGAGAAAGTTGCCTGTTCAGAGGGGAGGCAAAGAGATCCACTTGAGGAGTACCCCACTGGTGAACAATGTCCAGAAACACATCCCTGTGAAGCATCCATTCATGGGAGTGAAGGACCTGCATAGATTGTCTGCCACAATGTTTTGATCTGAAGGATTGTAAACTGCCTGAAGAGTCACTTGATATTGGATAGGCAGATCCCATGCCAGAAGTGCCAGCTGGCAGTGATGGTAAGATCTCGTACCCCCCTGTTTGTTGATATACCACATGACTGTGGTATTGTCTGTGAACACCTTGAGAGGCCCTGGAGAGAAGAGAGGATGAAAGGCCTGAAAAGCCAGCATAAGAGCTCTCATCTCTTTGATGTTGATGTGCTCCTTCCACTGATGAGGCAACTACACTCCCTGAATCCTCAGGGAGCCAAATGTTGCTCCCCATCCCACATCTGAAGCATCTGTGAACAGATCCTGAGAGGGAAGCAGAGACTGAAACAGGAGCCCTGGATTCAGAGACAGCTGCTGAATCCACCACAGAAGTTCTTTCTTGAGGCAGGGAAGAAGAGGAACAGGAAAGTCTAGAGGATGTGCATGCTGAAGCCACACCGACTTCATAAACCACTGGAACTTCCTCATGTGGAGTTTAGCCAGAGGGAGCATCAGAATGGTCAAAGCCATGAACCCCAGAGCTGTCAGAAACTCCCTGTCTGTAATGGAAGCCAGAGGAAGAAGAGTTTGAAAGAAAGAAATGAGAGTTGATGCCTTTGGAGGAAGCAGGGATGCCAGCATTGGCACTGTTTGAAACCTTCAACCTAGAAAGACATGATTCTGAGAAGGAGTCAGAGAAGACTTTTTGAAGTTTTTAGTTAACCCCAGGCTCTGAAGAAGAGAAATGGTAAAAATGAAGATTTTGTAAAAGGACCTCTGGAGAAGATGCCTGAATGAGCAGGTCATCCAAATAAGGAAAGATTTGGATCCCTTGAAGCCTGCAAAAGGGAATCACATGTGTGAGGCATTTGGTGAATACCCTTGGGGAAGTAAAATGGCTAAAGGGCAAAGCACAGAACTGAAAATGTCAGGAAGCAACAGAAAAAAGTAAAAATCTCCTGAAAAGAGGATGGATTAGAATATGGAGATAAGCATCCTTGAGGTCCAGAAACACCAGAAAGGCCCGAGGGAGCAAGTGAGGAAAAAGGGACTGAAGGGACAACATCCAAAAGGAAGGCACCTTCAGAAAGGTGTTCAGATGGGAGAGGTCTAGAATAGGTTTCCAAGTACCTTCTTTTCTGGGCACTAGAAACATTCCTGCATAAACCCCTTTCCCCCTTTGGGACACAGGCACATTTTGAATAATAACCTGAGACAACAGGTCTTGAAGAACCTCTAGGAAAAAAGGAAGTTGCTCCTGAGGAGGCTGAAGAATGCCCATAAAAAGAGGGTGAGAAATCCAGACCATGAATTACCCTTGCCAAATGACCGACAGAACCCAAGAATACAGGGTGATTTGGAGCCAAACAGGAAGAGAAAGAGAAATGTGGCTGGGAACAGGTGGATAGTCAGATAACACCTGGTTTGTCAGAAAAGGAAGGCTTAAGAATCCCTGCAGTCTCTGAGTGGCCTTAGCAGGAGGAGTCCGTTTACTACCCTTTTTACCTTTAGAAGGATGGTGAGATTGCCTACGAACAAAGGCTGGCTTAGAAGGGTAGTTTTGCTGAAATTTAGGCACAGGAGAAACAAAGACATGCTTAAGCTCCTGTAAAGCCTTCCTTTTATTCTGAAGAGACTTAAATAAACCAGAAGCCACTTTTCCAAACAAAAGAGAGGAGCATCCATCAACTTAGCCTTAACATCATCAGGCAAAGAAGACAAAAGATATATTCCTGGCACTGATCCACAGCAAGGATAAACTCTACAGGCAAAAATGAGATAAATCTGGTACAATTTATTAAAAATGGTAAGAGCTTTCACAATCCCTCCAGATTGCTTATTCAGACCATAGTAAAAAACATTTAATACAAGCCATTTAAGTAGTAAGAGATTACATAAGCAGCCTGTCATCAAATAGTCAATTAACGTTGCCGTGACAACTGATTTTAACAAATTTAGTAATAAAAATACAGAAGTTTAAAAAATAAAATTAAAAATATATATCTGTACAAAGTAAAAACAATGGTACAATACCTATAATTTATTTCCTTAAGTTTATATCTTTCAAAACAGGTTTCAAAGAAATCTGATTATTCAGCCCTGGTTCTTTGTGTGCTGCTAGTAACAAAATCCATCTGAGCTCTTTATGTTCTGTTTTATTTACAAGATCACCCTTCCTAATTCCCTCTGCCAAAATATCTATTGCTAAAAAACAGAAATAGTGATTTTCCCCATTTTTAACATGTGTTTAGCTACCACACTGTATTCTAAGCCTTTTCAATAATAATAATAATGGTCTCTAATGCGTTATTTTAGACATCTGTTTGTCTTTCCAATATAGAATGCAAAACAATATATACAGTGAGCTAAGTATACTAAATCTTCAGTTTCACAATTAGCCACTATATTAAACCTGTATAACTTCTAAGTAATAGGATGTGTAAAAACATTACTGGTGTTTATGTACTTACAAAATGCACATTTATTGCATGACCTAGTACCATGATGTGCCTGTTGACTCATGATATTAAAGTTATTGTTAGGATAACATAGAACTTGTTTTAATGATTTCTTATTTTTATAAACAAATCTTGGTTCTTTCCCAACTAATGTAATAATGCGCTCATCAGTACCTAAAATGTGCAAGTTATTATTATTATTTTTCTAATAGTTCTACTGTCTGTGGAATGAGTCATACAAAAAGATAAAAACTCAACTTTCTTCAGTTTATTAATAAATGTTGATTGATGGGGGGGTAGAAAAATATGGCTTATCCTTACCTGTCCTGCCAGCCCTAGCTTTAATACATGCTTCTTCAATTTCTTTATCTCTATAGCCTCTTTGAGCAAACTCATTCATTATATTGGCTAAATTAGATTCAAAGTCTGAATCTCTGGCATGTAGCTGAGAACTTCTTAATGTTTGATTATCACTACATTTTTAAAAATATGAGGGGCGCATGCTGGTACTATGCAGATAACTGTTGCGATAGCAATCTTTTCTATAGATTTGAGTATATATATTATTAGTTACATCCTTCAAAATTCTTATATCTAGAAAATCTATATTTGACCGTGAGCTCTTCATGGTGAAATTTAAGAACTCATTAGTAGTATTAAATATTCAACAAATGAATACAGCTTCGATTCTTCACATTTCCACAGGATAAATAAACCGTTGACAAAACGATGATAAAAACCAAACATTGTCTTTAAATAAATTACTCTCTACTATATGAATCTGTTCCCATTCTGCCATAGCCAGATTGGCGTAGCTATTGGCACATGGTGTTCCCATAGCTATGCCAGAGGTCTGTAGAAAGTAATTGTTGTCAAATGTAAATACATTAAATTCAAGTATCAACTCTAGTAAAAAACAGATTGAATCTATCTTTTCCACTATATTTTCCTCTGTCATTAGGAATAACAGTAAAAAGTGATGTTACTTGTAATTTTACTAAATATTCTTCTCCCGTCAATAACTTATCAGATAGAAACTTAATATAAATCCCTAAGGAAATGTTCAGAATCCCATAAAACTATACCATAATTGAATAGCAATGGTCTCAATTGCTTTTTTATATAAATGGAAACCAGTTCAGTTATCCACCCCGCTCCCGATAGTAGCATGTTTACGTATTTTAGTAAGCCATTCAAGCTAGGATTAATAGGGTGTTCTACAAATAAATACGAGAATAGTTCCTTCGTAATGCAATTCTCTTGCAAACAACTCTGAATATGTCTAAGATAATAACTTATTTTCTCAATATCAGCATCACTAATCACTCTATAAGTTCTCACGTCTTTTAACATATTATTCATAGACTCAAAGTAAAACAACTTGTCCATGACACCAGTAGAATTACCTTTATCTGCAGGTCTAATTACGATGTTTTCATCTTTCTGCAGTTTAATCAATGCTTGAGTCTCATCATGATTTAAATTATGAAAGCTCTTATTTCTTTCTTTACAATTCAACAGATCATCTAATTGATTTTCACAGGCCTTAATGAAGACCTCCAAAGCAGCTGGCAGCAAATGGGGAATCAATCTCTCACACTGGCATTTACCCTTCCTGGATGACATTAACACCAAACAGCACAAAACAAACAGAAAAGGAAACCAAAAACCCAACTGGGTACTTATCTGCAGCTGTGAGGACTCCAGCAAACAGGAGTAATCACAGGAATGCCAAAAAACAGAAAAATGGTAAAAAAATGGATGAGGTAACAGACCGAGGGTTAAAACAGCGTTTGGACTGGCTGCAAAGAAGTTCTGAGGATCGTATACCTGAACGTCACCTTTATGCCCTACCCTATGCAAGGAGTGTGCAGGTGATGTTCAGCGTACTTTAAAACAATGGTACACTTTGGTAAACTGGCCAGATGGTGGGCTTCAGGGCAGGGAATCCCATTTGTAAGGAATACTGCAGCAGTGAATGTAAGGACATCAATTGTTACTAATGCTGATCATTGTACTGTTACAATAAAAATGTTCTCCACACTCAGCTTCATTTTCTTTACCAACAGTGGACAATGAAGCCAAACATTGTAGACCATTCAATAAAACGAGCCTGCTGAATCTTTTTAACCTGTGGGCATATATTGGTACAGTGCCTACAAATATCTGGATAAAACTACGTGTATTTGTGTGTGTGGGTGGGGGGGCAGAACAGGTATATATTATAGATCTCAATTCTTTGTTTTATAGAACAGTAGAAGCAGTGCAATTATGTTTATTAAAAAAAAAGAACAATTAATTAACAGACAAGCTTATGTCTGTACTTCAATATGTCCTGAAACCATGAAATGAAAAAAGGCGGCCTAGTTGCAAGCAGCAACCATGCAACCGCCAAAGAATTACCATTCAGTTCATGATGTTTCACTAAACTTGGCATTTAAAGTCCAATTATACTTGTCATGAGCTTTTCTTTACCCGATAAACCCGCATCTCCTACTCAGCACTACCAAAACATTCCTCCTTCCATGCTTTACAAATGCGAATGATGGTCATCTCATTCAGAAGGGGTTTAGAAGAAGATAACAACAAGATGATTCATGTCAGTGCTTTTCCCAGTATCAATAGTAGACAAGAAACATACAGCCATGAAGGGGTCTGCTTTAATAATGGAGACATTTAAAGTGCCATGTGTCATTTTGATGAACTACTGTGGAAGTAAGCTTTAAAAAATGTCACAGACTGATACAACTCCCAACCTGTTAACTGTAAACATTTTCACAGAATGTCTAGATTTTTGCCTCATATTTTTGGTCTGTTTCTCATAAAATTGTGGTTTTCTTGCAAATCACTGGCAAATCATTGAGGACTGAAGTCAGAAAATAATGGCACACGTTTGAGTTTCAAATTTGAAGCATCCTTCAGAAAATTCATGCTAACATATAGCCTATTATTCTATCCACTTTCTAAGTTTGTAAGAGCAATATTTAAAAAGTGTCACGATTTTTAGGCCCTTGCCCCCCCCCAAATCATTTGTGCCCTTGTCCAGATTTCTTGCTCTAACAGGTATACTCCCATGTAACCCATACCAATGTAGGATCACATTACAGTAAGCCGTATTTAGCTGTGGCTATGCTGAGGTCTCTCCTACCCAAATGGAGGGATGGGCACTTGCCCTGTTCAGGAGTTATTTCATAATATCTAAAATTTGGCAAAGTATTTTCATACAGTAGTAGTTCATAGGTTAGTACTAAGCTAACTGCCCTTGCGAGTCATTTTAAGCCTAGCCAATTGTCCCTTGTGAGGCTCAAACCCTGCACTTTGTGTTTGTAAGACAAACACCTTAACTATTAGGCCACCCTCCCAACCCTTTCACTTGAACTTTAATTTGGGAAGTTGTAATGGACCCAGAAAATATTGATAGTTTCATAAGATACAAGCTGGCTTTTTAAACCTCCTGTGTGAGTAATTACACAGAACAGAACAGAAAACACAATAATCCCTCACAACTCACTGCAGATAAAGAAGTCACATAGAATCCAGACAGCTGAAACAGATCATGGAAACCTACTTCAGAGAGATGGCATACATTGTTAAACAGTTTCTAGTAATAGCTTTCTCTGGTGCTTATAATGTATTCTGTAGGTAATGCATAATACTGCAGGAATTTGAATCCACTGTAAAGAGCTTGCTGGTAAACCTTTGCACCCTATTAGAGCAGATCTCCTCAACAGATACTGCTTGCAGCCCATTTTACCCATGGGAGCCCTTTCAAATGATTAAATTGTTTTAGTGCTGCAGTTTTCTCTTTGGCATGACCCAAAACCACAGACAAATCATTATAAATTTCTATTGAAATGCAGCAGTGGAGCTGGTGTGCGGGGCTGAACTCAGCAGCAGAATTTGTTTTTATTCCATGGCCTACTCTCATGTTGTACTGGTGTGCATTATTCATTTCTGTGTCCGTGCTTAGCTTGCATAAACCTCTGTAACTGTTCACCACTCATTCCTTTGGGAATATTAGCCTATAAGAATAGACGAGTTTAACACTCCTGGAAAGAAGTCTAGCCTTAAAAGCTGCTATATAGAAAACTCTGTTAAGGTGGCTTAAAATAACATCTTAAAGAATTAAGACCTTGAGGAGGACATCTGTGAAATAAGATGATAAATCCCACTTCCAGAGGGAAAAGTTTTGCTTCAAGAAGAATTCAGCAAGGGTAATAGGTATGCATGTTTTTATAAACTGTATGCTATAGATTGACAAAAAGCTACTCAGTGAAATGCAGACTCATATAAAACTAAAAACTAATAAACAAAATGCTGCCAGCCAAGCTGGGTATGACTTCAGAATGAACAAAAGGGTGTGGAGGGGGGGGGCTAATAAAGTGAAAGGTTAACTTTTGTTAGACAGTATTTTACATTTTAGTGTTTTTTTTTTTTTTTCTGTTGCACATCTGATTTTTACCAGGAACCAATAATGGGCTTATGTAACCTTTTCTAACTTATCAATTTTCCATTCTTCAAATGATGATACCACATTTATTTATTTATTTATTTACATTTGTTGACCAGGAGTGTCTGACTGGACGTAGGTCCATTTTCAGCAGAGGCCCAGGGAGAACAGCTCCACAGTTAAAATATACAGACAGTAGTTACATTGGATTTACATAGCGATTAACAATTTGATTAACATAGCAATTACCAATTACAAACATAGTTACAGATGAACATTGTACATCAGTAGACAACTAGAATCTTTATCATCTGCGAAGTACATAACAGACATTAACAAATGTTACAATAAGAAGTTCCTGTTGTATAATAAGTAGTTAGGCTTATGAGCATCCAAGCTTGCTATAATCAAGATAGTTAGTGGGGTGGAAAGAAAGGTAGTGGGTGGATGGGGTGGGTGATATTAAAGTGGGAATTGCAAGGGGATAGCCAGCATGTTTTTAGGTGTGCTTTTAGTAAAGTTTTGAAGTGGGTGCATGATGGTACGGAGGTAATTGCAGCTTCCATGCAGATTCCAAGGGCTAGGAATGTAAAGCAAAGGCTCTTTCCTTGTAGATAAGATTTTTCCTAAGGCTGAATGTAGCAGGGAGGACTCCCACAAATTAATATATCTAAAAGGCATACTGCATTTTTTTAAAGTATATGTGGTGATTTGTGATATGGAAGCAAGAATTTAAGGTTGCAACTGTGGGTGCATCTCCAGGAACAGAGAGGAAAACATAATTTGGGGGATGCACTTGTAGAAGTGGCTGAGCAAGCGGGGGGTATTGGGATAAGATTGGGAAGCATTTAAATGAAGATCAGCACATATGTATGTGAAGACAGACTCCAAACCTGACTGGAGAAAACAGCTGCAGAAAATGGAGAGGGAGAGAACATGCAGGAGTATGTTGTGAAAAGGAAAAAACAAGCGAAACTGGGAAGGCATGCATTTTTGCTGGACATGGGCCACAAGGTTTATGTACAGTGTTAGGGGCAAAAGGAGCAGAGCTATACAATAGGAAAGAGACAGAAATTTAAGCTACAGGAGGGAATCTGATAAAGTCTGAAGGGCATAGAGCTGAAGAAATCTACAGATGGGGGAAGGGGAGGAATGTGAGAAATGGAAAGGAGGGTGAAGGAAACAAAAATGTAGACCGAGTGCTCACTTACAAAGGTAGGATTAGGATAGCAAAGGGAAAAGAAGAGGTTCAGTTTTGGTACAAATACTCTGAATGGGCAAATCAGTCCACAAGGAAGACAGCCAGGAAATGGAATGATAACTTCCACTTCACTTCCTCTGTAAATAGTGAGGAAAAGCATTCTAAAATGTGCACTTCTCAATATTTACAGAAGATGAGTGAGTTTTATCATATACAGGCAGTAGAAGTGGTCAGGAAAATTGGATTGCCAAAGCACTTTACTGTGGAAATGTTCATAAAAGAATGTAAAAAAACAAAGGCACATGGTAATGGGTTGGGATGGGATTCACCCTGCAATTCTTTCAGGAAAGGAGGGAAGAATAGGTAGTGTACTTCTGAATCTTTTTAGCAAATCATGCAGGAGGGCAAGGCCCCTAGGGGGAGAAGAGAGCACATATAACTTTCCTTCACAAGTGTGGGAGGAATAAAGAGGCTAAAAACTAATGACCTCTTGGTCTGAATTAATTTGCAGGTAAAATCATGGAATCCCTGGCAAAGAAGAGAATTCTGCTATATTTACAAGCATTTGAGTAATGGTCACAAAAGATGCTGCTGCTTAATGCCAACAAGAAACTGCACTGCCTCACTCTGGAGATCATAGACATCTGTGCACATGTTTATAGATAGCTACTAGGCTTGCAGTCCAGGGACCACTGAGGATACTAGCTCAAATCGACTGTTACCCCATGCACTGTCAGGTCAAGTGACCTGCTCAAGGTCAAGCAGTAGGCAAATGAGGGATGAAGGAATCAAACCCTGTACCACATGAACTACAGCATACAGCCTTAACCCTTTGTACCAGCTGCTTGACTCAGTGCAGTTACTAAGATATGGTTTTAAGCCGTGGAGAGCACCCTGGCAGTGCAGGGCTACAATGCCTTCCACATATTTAGATAAGTTACTGTACAGGAAGGGACAAAAAGTAAAGATGTCTCAATGCTCATGAAAAACAAACATACCTCAAGGCATGTCGAACTGTATGACATGCCTGAGAATTTTCACGTACAAATTATAGTAGGAAAAATCCCATACCATATCTTTGTAAGCTAGAGGTCCCCCCTCTATGACCCAGCATACTCATAACACACACAAAAATGTACAGGAGACATTCCTCATTCAATACAATACCACATTCATAGGCAACTTTAACAACCCCATTATAAAATGGAAATCATACATGACCCCTAACAAGCAAGCCCAGAGATTCCAGGATTTTGTAAACACAAAGACCCTAGACCCACTAAGTGTGCTAACATCCTTGACTAGGTCCTCACAAACATGGGAGAATGTTGCACCCTCCTTAGTGTAATAGTCTTATGGGACAGGTCAGACCATAAAGCTGTCTCCTTTGAAATAAACATAAAAAACAGGACCCCAGCTAACTCTGAAACATTTATTAATTACTCTAAGGCAAGCTGCCTACTATTAAGTCACACCCTGGCAAAGGTCCAAGGTACCCAAATCCTGAGAACACTGTTGCCTGTGCAAAATTGATAAAGGAAACCATGTCAATATCTGCATAGTGACAGCTCCACCTATCTGGAAAAAGCACATGACAAACTAGAAAAGCAAGCCACCCTGGTGGAATCCCAACATAAACAGGTTGTATAACAGAGGGAAGAAAATCATGTCAGCAAGGTAGAAACTACCTCATCAATAGAAAGAAGTAACTTGGGGGACTAATCAAGTCAAAGCCAAACTGGTAGTAAAAATTGTCTCCCAGGCCAAGGACAATCACAAGGCATTCTTCAGCTATGTCTGCAACCTCAAAAAGGCGATACACAACAATTTGGCAAACTAATTGGAAACCTATACTGAGATGGAATATATAGCAAATATACTGGCTGACAAACTTAGCTCCAATTTTAACCCCACTCCCCATACCTCCTCAGGAAATACCCTCAACCATAACTTCCCCAGATATCATTAGGGAACAAGTCTTGTATGCACTCTCCAAGGTCAAGAACACTGCAGCGATAGGTCCCAGTAATATCCCAGAATGCTAACTTAATAGCATGAAACACGATCTATCAGGACGAATAGAGTGGTGGTGCTGCGGTAGCGTTGTCGCCTCACAGTAAGATGCTGCCCGGTTCAACTCTCAGCTAGAGCGTCTTCTGCATGGAGACATGCTTGAATGGGTGTACCTTCGTTGAAGGTTGTGCGTTAGGGCTGGCAACTTGGCACGTAAAAATCAACTGCCAATCATTAGTGGACCGGAGTTCTGCTGTGGCGACCCCTAACCGGGAAAAGCCGAAAGACACAACAACAAGCCTCCAGACAGGCTTTGTGCCAAGCAAATGGAGGACTGCAACTGTCACCCCTTTGCCCAAGGGTGGGCCATCTACAAACGCGGGTAACTACAGACCCACAAATAGGACTATGCAAAGCTATGGGTAAAAGAATGGCAAAGGTGTTTGTGGTGGGGAGGCAAACATTTAGCAATATTAATAGAACAATGATGATCCAGAGGGAAGCAGAATGTAAGAGAATACCTCTGTTGTTGGTGGGTCTTGATGCAGAAGAATCATTCAACAGAGTAAGCTGGGACCTTATGAGTACAGCAATGGAAGCATTTGCATTCTCTGATACTATAATAAGGCTAATTAGGAGGATATATGAAGGATCAGAGGTAGGAATTAAAGTGGAAGAGTTCCTCTCTGATAAGTTGTATTTGAACAGAGGATCCAGGCATGGGTGTTTCCTTTTCCCTTTGTTATCTGTTTACATGTAGAGCCACTGGCAAAGAAGAAATGCAATGCTATAAGTGGTATGGTAAGCAAGAAAAGCTGGCTTTGTTTGCAGACAATATTATTTTGTACTTAATCCAAAAAAGGGCATTTTGGTGTTGTAGAACATTTTGATACAGTTTTATGTCTTTTCAGGATATAAAATTAATGAAGATAAAACAAAGGCTATAGCCATAAATTATGTACCCACACATGAATTGGTTACACATATTTGTGAGGACATGATATGATGAAGCATTTAGGAGTATGGATTGAAAAGCCTTCTGTTATGGCAGCTAGGGTTATGTGGGAAGAGACTAAACAAAAGATAATACAAAACCTGAGAAACTGCAAGCTCTCATTTATGGATATGGATAGTAAGATAAAGGCAGTGAAAATGTTTTTAGTCCCTTTAGTTTTATATACAGAGCAGGCAGGGAGAAGTTATGGACAATAATTAATAAAGAGATGAAGGAATTTATCTGGGAGGGGAAGAAGGGCAAGAATTAAGTTGAATAAGAAAATCCACCCAACAGATAAAGGTACTTTATGATTGCCTTATCTAAAGGGATAGTTTAGAGCTAAGCAGTTAAGACTCATATACATAACACAAGCAGAAAGTTGTAATTCAAAGTGGAAAGTGATGATGATGAAGTAGGAGGACATTCAAGAAAGAGAGAGAGAGGAAGACTTTTTTGACTGCAGATCCTTAAAGAGAAAAACAACCATACAGGATATTATATTCATAAAGTAGCAGAAAGTATTCTAAGAACTAAGCCAACAGGGGAATGGAGAAAGGACATTTTGCCAATACGGATGACTGCTATTAGGGGCACAGAAAAAGGTGGGAGGGCCTGGAATTTACAGGAGAAAATTGGCAAAGGAACCAATGCAATGGGATCGATTAAGAAGAGAAGGGGGAAAGTAAGAGAGTGGGAATAAGGGCAAGAAGAAGTTTGGACTGCAGGTTAGAGACTGCCTTCCCTACAAAGGATTGATATCAGACGACTGGCAAAGAGAAAGGGATGGGGGAGTCCTAAGTAAAAGACCTGCTCTTGTTTTTATTTGAATCTGGAACACAAACTGCTGTTACAAAAGGGATAATAAGAAAGACAAATATAAAATATTGCATGATAACTATTACAATCAATCAGAGAATGTTAGAAAAGATTGGGAAGAGAGACTGGAAAGCAATTTGCAATGGAATGTAAGGACATTTATATGGCTCCCAAGTATTCAACAAAGTCCAGAAGGTTTAGGATATTTGCATGAAAGTACTTGCATAGATATTTATACCCCAAGTAGACTGCAAAGTATTCGTCCTCAGGTAGATAGCAAATGTTGGAAGTATAATGGAGAAGAATGAAGTAACTGTGGACATGTTTTTAGCAAGTGTAATGAGCAGGAAGATTTTAAAAATTTCCTACCGAGGACTTTGTCAGAAATATTGGGGACCACATGACTCTAACTAAAGAAATGATTCCTTTGAGCTGAAACACAGAATATGAATTGCCTAGACACATTGAGATCTTATTAAGTTTAATTGTATTGGCTGATTAAAAAAGCAATTAGTATACTATGCAAATCAAACTGTAAACCAACTGTAAAAAGTATTGAATATTGTAAAAAAAGATAAAAGAAAACTGGAAGTGGGATCTTTAGAAATGGAGGAGCAAATTACACACAAATAAAAGCAATTTGTAGGAGCACTGCATGCAAAATAATGTTCAGGTGGAGGAGTGAGGTTAAATGGAAAGCAGGAATTTAGCAATTTATGTAATATTGGGCTAAATGAGAGTTATTGTAAAAAAATATATAATGTATAATGTTTGTAAATGAAGAAGTTTCTTTTCTATTAATGTATCTGATTCTGTTCCTGTGTCTTAAGTGATAATTATTAAAGTTGTTTAAAAGAAAGAGTTGACCCAGTAGTCAGGGATTTGGGAATACATGTAGAAGGTAACCAGGCCTTTCTCCATTATTTCTCTACAGTAGTAAGGAAATCATTCTATACTGCACAACTTACAAGCAAGGCTATGGCATCTAGGTCCAAGGATATGTGTTCTTCTGTACTCTGCCCTCATCAGACTAATTATTGTACTCAGTATTACCTGATCAGGCATTCGCAACAACTGGAGCATCCACAGATGTTTTAAACAAAAGCAATACAAGTCATAAACAACATGTCCTAAGCAGAAAACCTCAAAGTCATGTTGCTGTACTTAGTCTCCTAAAGTCTGCTGAGAGGCAATCTATGTTTGGCCTATAAAACATCCACTGATCCCGCTCTGACAGACCTGTTGCACATCCACATAACAAATAGCATCGGAATTACCTGATCTAGGTACCTAAACCTCATCTGCAACATAAACGGGACATGTTGGAGAGACAGGTATGAGTCTCAAGAGACTACCCAGCCTTTGGAATAGACTTTCCTAACTCAATTCAAGTATAACTTGGACTAGTAGATGAGTGATGGGTAATTGGAAATTAACTCCTGGACTGGCAACTATGTTTCTAGCAGACAGAACTAGCCTCTAAATGCTTGACCACCCATATCCAAGGCTACATACACCCCTTAAATACCCCTAGAGTATCAAAACTTGCCAGGTACATCTGCGAAGCATGACTAGGCTTAAAAAGGCCCCTTGGGTCATTAGCCTTGGGTCATTAGCATAGTAATTACCTATTACCTTATGTCAGAGAAATCATGCCAGACAAATATTATAGAACTCATTGCTTGGGTAACCCACAAAATGGTAAATGGCATCCAAGCAGATGAAAGGGCATCAGGTACTGGGTCTGGTGAATTTCAATGTCTAAACAAATGGCACTGCAAAAGTCTGGAAGGAAAAGAATGCCTTTTTCAGATTATAACACAAAGATTTGTAGTTAAAATCATTCAAAAGAGGTGTGGAAAGGATAGAAAGGGACTTGAAAGACTCAACGAATGGCCTAAAACATGGCAACTTAAAGTCAATACACACATATAATTCAATGGAGTATAACCTACAAAAAAGAGTACATAAATGGAGGGGAAGTATTAAAAGCAGTAAAAATAAGAACCCGGGGCAGTCATATCAGATGACTTAAAGGTAAGCATATGGTGTTACTTTAACACAAGGAAAGCAAATGAAATGCAAGTATCACCATGAGAAAATAAGTTGTCATTCTTTTATACATAGATCTGTTACGACTGCTCATGGAAAACTATATATAGATATGAAAGTCTCATTTCTAGAACACAGGGTAGAGGACTACAAGAGAAGACAACAAACATGGTGAATGAGCTTCTCTAGAATCTTCATAAAGCAAGTATTTATTAGCTTAATATATACAGTCTTGAAGAAAGGCAGCATGAGGGATATAGAAAAAAAAATTAAGTGCCCAGGAGAACTTACACAGCCTAATCAGGTACATTATTTCAAGGAAAAAAATAAGAATAAGAGGATGCAATTTGCAGATACAAGCAGGTGGCACTAGGAAGATACAAGGAAGTATGCTTTCACGCAAAAGGCAGTAGATGTTGGAACTAACCTTCATGTTGATGTAATAGCATCAAAACAATGGCAGTATATTATGGGACATATATATGACTGCTTTTATGCTGGGTTGAGGTGAAAAAAAATGAAATAAGCTGTTGGCTGAGTAGGATTTGCAGCATATATAAAAAGTAGAGTAATATGGATGGTGAAGAGGTGGGCAGAGCAGTGGTACCCAAGACGTAATGAGAAACAGGTCTAGAAAAGTACTTTAAAACAGAGTCCTTGTAAATTAAATTGAGGGAATGGAGCATGAGCCACTACAGTCACATGGCAAAGCTAAGGAGATTGGAAACATATTCATGTTGGGGTATTAGTAAGGGTCACCGTATGAAGGACAAAAGGTGAAGAGGAGAATGGTCATGCTAGGCAGTGGCAGAAGCCTGGGGAACTCAATGAGTGAGTTAATGTGTTGTTAAAGTAGGTAGATGTTTGTGTTGTATAGATAGCGGAGACAAGGAAAAGGAGTTGGTACTACCATTATCTAAATGGCACGGTAAGGGACGGCTGAGTCACATCAAAAGGATGCAGCAGAATGATGCCAGATGCCTGAAAAAGATGAGGAGACAAAGAAAACAAGAACGGAGATACTGATAGTGAGACTGTAAGACAAGCCCTGGTAGATGACCACAGTACTAGTTGCAAGGAAAAATGATACATGGTTTAGAACTTGAAGCTAAGAGATGGGCAAAGGAAGGAAAGGAAAGGACAACACTACTAAAGTAGGTCTCAGCATCTAAAGAATAAAATGGAAGATGCTAATTTGAAGAATATAGAAAATGTGAGAACTGGTAGACACATTCATAGACACAAGGCTTGAGCAAATGGTGATAACCCCAATGGAGAGGGGTAATATCTAGAAACTGTTCATTACTAATGAGAAAGGAATTACAGAACCGCAGTGATGAAAAGACTGTGAGAATCAAATAAATATTACACCAGTGTGACTTGCACTCTATTATGGGATGCTACAAAAACTGAATTGCTGATTTAGGAAGAAGGATACCAATATACTGGCCAGAAAAGTGAAAAACAGAGCATTCAATGACATTACTCTAGTGGACAGGAAGAATTACATGATACAGCAATGTTGAAGCTTGTCAATGACATGAAAAAGTGAGTAATGAGAAAGGCACACAGTATTTCAGTGGATATTTCAGCAAAAGGAGAGTGCCACCCCACCAGTGCAAGCCTCACACATGATGGGAGATTCCTCCAGTGCAAGTTTCACAGGTAATGGGAAATTCTTAGCATCCATGGATACAGACAACAAGGTCACAGTGTAATACATGGAAGAGTGGACTCAGATTCTGGTGGTAGCCAAACACCATGTATCACACAGTGGAAACAACGAGGTTAGTATCCATACCACATGTGTTAAACAGGAATACTACACATACAGACCATAGGCAGAACACAGATACTGCCACATATGTTCTGAACAGGTGTATCTGGTGTTTAGGCACAGAGTAATAATAGCAGGGTATAAGTGCATTCTAAACTTATGGCCAAGGAGACCATCAAGAAGCTCAGTCATATCACACTGTACTGATGAGAGAGTACCAATGCCACCATATACACTGCAGACCAACAGGTTTCTACTCACGAATTTCATGCACATCACTGGGCCTCGTATGTTCCAAGGGAGTAATAAGCTCTATTAAGTCTTGTACTGTTTATGCACAGGCCAGACTACTGCTATACTAAGATCGGTAGATGTTGCGGCAGGACATCAAACTAAGGGTAGCAGCTACAGAAAGTCCAAGGATGATGCTGAGACACACATTGATTCAAAGTCCAGCTTCCACTGTCTGTATCCCTCCTAACTGGTCCTATGCTCAATCACCAGGATAATAATGTTGGCTCATGCACACCAGATCTAGGGGCTGCACAGCTTGGGAGCATGACATCCATATCAAGGGATGAGGGATCCATGTTCCTGAGAGCACTTCTACAGCTCTCCCTGGAACTGCAGTACCAAATGTGCTCACTACATTAGGGATGGGAATATCCACACAGAGCAGAAAACCAGGGGTCCCTTGCACCATTCAGTGTCCCAACCAGCTCCTGATATGTGGGTGAAATGTCAGGAGCTTGTATGTAGATGGCAGATGGAATCAATCAACAGACATGTAGGGCTATAGTCCAGGCACAGTCAGCAGTGAACCTCATCAACATGGAGATGATTGTTGCGGTGTATGGCTTTAGTGAGAATGTCACCCAGTGGTGACAAAAACTCTTGAGGCAAAGGAGTGGAGGAACAATGTCCTGACAGGACTCATGAGATCTATGGAGGCGCATGCTAGTGCAATGTTCACTTCCATGCATAAGATAGCTAATGCCACCCTCATTGCCCTATCTGGTAGTCCCATCTGTGGCCAGGGGCATGTGTGTACTTAGGATGGCTACCTAAGAAGACTATCAAATTGACTATAGGCTGCATTTTACAGACTAGAGATATCATCTTCTGTCACCCATTGTCATGACAGGCCATTGCACATTCCCTTCAGGGGCAGGACATCTCAGTGGCAGACACCATGCTGGTCCCATTCCAACATATAAGTTATGTATTTATTTGCATTTATTTACTGGGACAGTCTAACAGTCTGTCAGGACTAACTTGCCTCTTTTCAGCAGAGGCCTAAGAATATAAGATCAAAAAGATTTTATAAAAAAATGGGAACAAGATTGTTCTAAAACATAAACACAACTGTCCCAAATTGTTTTCACAGCACACTACCAAGCATCCTTATAAACAAAGATTACTGGAGAGTGTAAGCAGTTTTGATTGTATGTATCAGTTTGTACTACAAATCATGTACTCACAGTTATTCTGTTGTGTTAGTCCAACAGTTAAATTAATCTGTGTCTCTTGTTTTTGATGCAGTAAGGAAAACCATCATGTGACTTTTGCGTCATGTAATGGTTTGACCTTAGGGGGAGCAATCTCAGATTTAACAAATGTTGATATATCTGTTCACTGTGTAAGGATGAAAATTCTGAAATTCTAAAATGTAATAAGATAGATACTCTAATGACTTAATGATTCTGGAAGCTTTGGACAGAAAATGTCTATTTTACAGTTTCTATTTTTTTCTGAGTAATCAACATGTTTAGTAAAGAAGAGCTATTTTTTGTTTTAGTCCAGAATGAAGCCAACATTTTAAAGATTTGTTGCATTAATCTCTGAAGTGTTATTATGCATGGCCTTAGTTTCTATAAACTCGGATCCATTATTAGGCAATGGTTTTGTTTTGCTTTACATTGCCAATTAATGAGGAGGAACCAATGCTGTGTTATTATTGCTAGAAAAGCTGTTCACCAGTGATCCATAGCCTACTGAGAGAAATGTACAGCACACCAACTGTAGGAGTCACAGAAATGCTCACCACGTCTGCTAATTGTCCAACAAAAGGTTGGTCAAACAGCACAATGGCAAGACATTTTGATTCAATTACAGGTATGGTCGCAATGAGAAAGGCCTCATTATCAGGTCTCTGAATCAAACACTGTGCTGTCAGACCTGGCTATGCTGCTCTTCTCCCTAGCAGCCCATGAATCTCATTACCAAAGGCACCTCCTTCCACCCACACACCCACACTACACACAGACACCCATACACCCACACCCACACACAGACACCCACACACCCACACCCACACACAGACACTCACACGCCCACACCCACACACAGGCACCTGCACACCCACACCCACACACAGACACCCACACACCCACACCCACACACAGACACCCACACACCCACACACAGGCATCCACACACAGACACCCACACACCCACACCCACACCCACACACAGACACCCATACACCCACACCCACACACAGGCACCTGCACACCCACACCCACACACAGACATCCACACACCCACACCCACACACAGACATCCACACACAGACACCCACACACCCACACCCACACACAGACACCCACACACCCACACACCCACACCCACACAGAGACACCCACAAACCCACACCAACACACAGACACCCATGCACATACAGAGACACATACATATACTTACATTAAGGGGCCAAGGCACACACAGAGACAAAGACACACATGCACACATTTGCTCACGCAAATATTCATCCAGGGTCTTTCATGCCCCTGCACATAGGCACACTCATGTCCACACACAGATTAAAGCACTAATACCCCCATGTCCACATTTTTTGAACTTGACTGCACCGTGACTACTCCCATAGGAGTAAATGGGTGCTCTTTGTGTTACAGTAGTCACTTTTTCCAACTAGAGTGAAATTTTACTCAAATTGGGAGCTACAGACATTTCTCGGGAAGAGCACATGGCCCTTTAACATTAGCCGTTCCCTTGGACCGCTGCATTAGCAAGATGCTTCACCCATGAGACCACTCTCCCAAGGCCCACTTGGAGGAGAACTTCAGCAATAGAGCAGTCTTGGCATTGAAAAGGTATAGTGTGATACAAACCCTTCTGAGCTAAGGCTTCTAGCACTGTGCCTTTCTGAATACCAGGTATTGGGAGTATACTGTTAATTCTAACCTTTCTACTTTTGCCCTATTTAAACTTTTGAAGACTGATCATGAATGCCATAAACGCTATGAGAAAGTTATGATGTCTTTCAGCCTACATCAATGTAAGAAACTGTTACAACTCGATATGTACTTGGTAGTGATTTAGTAATGGCAAACAAAATCATGTAAATGTATTTTTGTTTGGATTCAATCATATAAATGAGGTTTATCACCGCAGATATGTCAGCCTGACATATAGTATAAACAAAATATGTTTGTTAACTATATAAATACTATAAGACTTAGAAATAATAACTGAATAAAATATGAGAGTTGTGTGTTTTTGGCATCTAATAATAAGTTTCTTTAAAAGGAAGTAAATGTGCATGTAAGATTAAGGTTACAGTGCACAATGAGAATCAGTCTGATGCCCACTCATAACATTAAAGAAAACATTTCCAAAGCACAGACAAGCCTGTCGCTGTTTCTAGGGGAGATAACAGTATTTAAAGTAAGCTGCCCTGACTCACCATTTGACTATGTTTTCCATGTGAAGTTAGAGAAAAGGAGAGTTTTAGTAGATAATATATATATATATATATATATATATATATATATATATATATATATATATATATATATACACACATATAACCATACGATATGCTGTATATAAATTTAAATGGACATAATATCATCAATTTTATTCATTTATTTATTGACATTTGATTACCCGGAAAGTCCAACTGGTTAGAAGCCCATTGTTATCAGAGGCATGGGGCAAAAAGCTCTAGATTATTACAAAACATTTTAAGAGTAATACACCAAAAACTGGAGATGACAGAACAATAAGCTCCAAATAGCAGGCTACAATCACAGTTTGTCTCAATGAGATGTACCAGTCCCAAAGATGAATAATCTTCAACTTCCAAAAAGTATACTCCAGGCGAAAATGGAATAAACCAGTTTATTAATGTAGAAGGCAAGCGCTTTCACCATTTAAGGCGTCATCAGGCCAATTCAAAGGTTTTCATCAGATCCCAATGCTCTGACCCCAATTCTTGGACCTATGGTAGTCCGAGACAGGATTGAAAAAAAATGGGGTAGATGGCACTGTGGAACCTATAGGACAGGTATAACTGTAGGTGGAGTAAAATTTGTATTACATGTTAGCAAGGATATTAGCTATTTTCTTTGGGTCAGAGTATAGGATTAGTGTGGACTAGCTCCAAATACTGTTCAGTGTTCGTAACTTCCTGACATAGTTAAAGAGAGATTTGTAGTTATTTTGGGGTTAGTAGCTATTTTAAGCCCATACTCCACTCTGAGCTTCTTAGTGGTCCCCTTAAGCTCTTTGTTATGTTAGTTTGCTTAAGTGTGCTCTTAAGGTAGGTAGAATGAGAACTCTTATAAGCATTAAGCAGCTTCTTTCTCTTGTTATATAATTTATTTATAAAGGTACTCCACCAAGAGTTTGTTTTTAAACTTCTCATTATATTTGCTGTGGATAGGGACTGCCTTATCAGTACAACTATTTAAGTGGGAGTAGAAGTCAGAGGCACAGGTAGCAGCTTTAGAAATAGGAACTTTCAGGGGAAGATTGCAGCACAATTTGTTTAAGTCAACAAGTAACTGAAGGTTTGCTTTTGAGAAGTCCCTGAACACAATGGAATATCCATCAGATTGACTCTGCCTAAAAAGACACTACAGGCACAGCAAAGGTTTTAGCCAAAATGCAAAAGCCTTGGTAAAAGAGGTGAAGGCCAGTCCTGGCAAAGCAGGAAGACTTGTCAGTCATCTCATCCCAGGCTGATACATACTGGATCCCCCTGGAATGAAACCAACTACATATCCAATTATCTTGTATTTGAAGCTCGGTATCTTTCTGAGTGATGGCAAAATATCACTCAAGACCAGTATCTTTCCTACCTGAGACACATACATAGCAAGCTCAGTCACATCCTGTTGCAAGTCCCTCTGGGTAGATTGTCTAAGGGTGTTTACCCCCACAAAGACCACTATCAGGTCATAATCATATTTGTCAGAATGGAGGGATCTAAGAGCCCTTGTTACACCCTAGATCCTGGCATGAGAAAGACAACTGTCACCCTATTATTTTCAGCCTGGTGAGCATAGTGTCTGTATGCCTTACAAAAGAGTCACCTATTACTAAAACACTACCATGATTTGATGCAGTCTCAATGGACCATAAGGGCTTGGAATCTGCACCCTTTTGACTCTTAGAGGTATGCATCTTAGGTGTGGGTGTGAAGGGTGAGGGTAGGTGTGTTGCTGTATATACTAGTGTCTGAGGTTTTTACTCTTTAGCTTGGAAGGCTTAGGCTGTGTTCTCTAAACAAACTCGTCATAAGCTGGGTTAGTGGAAATGCTCTGGGCTGTATGTATTTATATTTTGTGCTTACTGAATGTGTTTTGAGGTGAGAAGGTAGCCTTCAAGTTAAGTAAATACTTATACTTCTCACATACTGAATCATTGTGAGGTAACAATAAAGAGTTTTCAGTATGTGAGGTAACTAAAAGGTTTTCAGTAAGCATGTAGCAGTTACTACACTGCCTCAAAATACCTAATGGTGTCAGACTGAGTACAAAAGGGGAAACAGCTGACTGAGATTCCATACTGTCTGGTACCAATGAAGGGGTATAGTGCAACTGACTGAGATTCCATACTGTCTGGCACTGATGAAGGGGTATAAGACAGCTGTCTGGAATTCCATACTGACCAGTATAGATGAAGGGGTATAGGACAGCTGACTGGGATTCCATACTACTGATCAGTACAGATGAAGGGGTATAGGGCAGCTAACTGGAATTTCATACTTACCAGTGCAGATGAAGGGGTCCTGAACAGCTGACTGGGATTTCATACTGACCAGTACAGATGAAAGGGTATAGGACAGCTGACTGGGATTCCTTACTGACCAATACAGAGGAAGGAGTATAGGACAGTTGACTGGGATTCCATAATGACCAGTACAGATGAAGAGATGTAGGACGATTGAGATTCCATATTCACCAGTACAGATGAAGAGATCTAGGACAGCTGACTGGGATTCCATACTGCCCGGTACAGATGAAGTGGTATAGGACAGCTAGCTTGGATTCCATACTGCCCAGTACAGATGAAGGGATCTAGGATAGCTGACTGGGATTCCATACTGCCCAGTACAGATGAAGGGATGTAGGACAGCTGCTTGAGATTCCATACTGACAAGTACAGATGAAGGGGTATAGGATAGCTGATTGAGATTCTATATTGACCAGTACAGATGAAGGGATATAGGACAGCTGATTGAGATTCCATATTGACCAATACAGATGAAGGGATGTAGGACAGCTGATTGAGATTCCATACTGACAAGTACAGATGAAGGGGTATAGGACAGCTGATTGAGATTCCATATTGACTAGTACAGTATTGAAGGGATGTAGGACAGCTGATTGAGATTCCATACTGACAAGTACAGATGAAGAGATGTAGGACAGCTGATTAAGATTCCATATTGACCAGTACAGATGAAGGGATGTAGGACAGATGATTGAGATTCCATACTGACAAGTACAGATGAACGGGTATAGGACAGCTGATTGAGATTCCATATTGACCAGTACAGATGAAGGGATGTAGGACAGCTGATTGAGATTCCATACTGACAAGTACAGATGAAGGTGTGTAGGACTGCTGATTGGGATTCAATACTACTGACCAGTACAGATGAAGGGGGAGTAGGATAGGTTAAGAAGAAGATAACTGACTGGGCTAGAAAAAGGTGATAAACTAGGATATAACTAAAGGATAAAAGAATGAGCTGTGATTACCGTAGTAGCTGCAATGTGCAAAAAGGAAATGTAAAAGTGACAGGCTATGCAGGGTCAATAAGGAAATCAGTAACAGTGACAAATTCAACTAACTAGCTTCACCCAATAGGCTACTGTGGTTTCTACCTAATCAGTGAAAACAATGAAAAACGGGTAGTCTAACTCAGTGGGTCCAGATGTAGTAACTAACAGCTACAGAAAATGTAAATGAGTAGTTAGTGCCAAGTGCAGTAACAGTATGGCCCAGTTAAGTAATAAAGGCGTATCACAAGGGTAACCTTGTACTCTCTACTATGATACTATAAACCAGTAGCTTTAAATACTGGAACACTATACTAATTAAAACAAGCAGAACAGCAACAACATCAGCAATTAAATGATCAAAAACTGCAATCAGTTACTGAAATAAGTACATATATATATATATATATATATATATATATATATATATATATATATATATCCAGTGTGAGCAAAAGGCAACACATTGCAGTATTATCTTCAATAATGCATCATTCATTTGTGATCTAATATGAAAAAAATTGCAATTGCCAGTCTTCTCTTGCACAAAATCATGGTACAGTGACGAGTGGGAATTTGCCCTTTCTCCACTGTAGTACAATTTCAGAATTAGTATATATAAGTAGCAGGGTGAGTAAGGAGTGCAGGGAGGGGGCTTGTGCCTCTACAAATATATATATATATATATATATATATATATATATATATATATATATATATATATATATATATATATATTTTTTTTTTTTTTAACTTTTTGTTCAAAGGTTGACTTTTGAACAATTATGTTTGAGTACTCAAAGTTTCATGTTTAGATCACCTTGTATATACTAAGATATACACACACACACACACACACACACACACACACACACACACACACACACACAAGGAAAGCTCGTACTTATTGATCATCAAAGTTGCTGGTTTAGCCTCCTTAATAACAAAAAAAAAATAACCACAAACTGTAGCTGATATAGTGACAACACTTAAGGTGATGTATCTGAACATTAATGGTTTAAATAGTGGTTATAAAAACAGATTAGTAAAGTATATTTACTTCAAAAAAGATGATATTTTTCTGCAACAATGCCTGTGAGAAATGCTTTACACAGCCAAGTGATCACTTGGCTACATAAATCACCACTGCCAGTTGTGTTAGCTAATTTATTCATTGTCTAACCCACCACATCACCAGCTGTCTAACCTCTGTCTGTCCATCCACTATCTCCACATTTTGTGTATATACCACCCTTGTGTCTGCATTTTATGTTTGTTTGTCTGTCTGCCAATGCTGCCTCCCTCTAAACTCTGTCCCATCTACAACTGTTGGTTGCTACACTTCTCTCCTGCTGTTAATCAGTGTATATTACAAATGGCACTTCCTCCCACAAACAAACAAACAAATAAATAAATAAATAAATAAGTAAATAATGCCCTTCTTCTCCCACAGCTATCATACCTTATGGTTATGCTTTTGTGGTTTCCTCTGCTTGATATTCTGCCCTTTCATACTTTCTTGTCTCCTCCATTTCCTCCTCATTTACATGATTAATTAATTAGGTTGCCACTTTTTTGCTGTGCTGACACCTCACTGGAGTATCTGGATAATTGTCAGAAGTGGCTATGCAGTGCTTCATTCTTCACATGAGTGTGCACAAACTCTGTCATGCTACCTTCCTTGGTGGTAATGTATAGTACACCAGTCAAACACCCTTCTGCAGCATTATTTGCTCTCTGAACCTGCCTAGCACTGCTCATCTCAACACAGAAACTCTGTGTAATCCCTACTGCATATCAGATTAGCTGTGCACCGTATTGCACTACAGGATACATGCCAATTAACACTGTACAAGTACATAGTGAATGTCTACAAATCCCAGCCGTAGTGGGCTTCAGAAAATTACTGAATAAAGGAAGTCATCATGAAGTTTAGAAATAAGTTCAGGAAAATGCATATCAGATGAGTTTCCAAAATGGCTGCACACTGATCAACAGCTTAACTTCAGCTCTCCCAGTGTAAAAAAAGAAAGGGAAAGACAAGGGTCACACTGCCTGGATGCCAGCAAAGAAAAGATGAAGATAAAACACTGACTTGGAAGAATCCTGCAGATGTTCAGTAAAAAGCAGCTCAAGCTCCAGCTCTGATGCAATACAAGACTTCCAGTAATCTAGAGGAAAAATAAATCAAATGTGATCAGACCTGTTTAAAATAAATGAAACAGTGAAGGAGTATATCAACTCAAATAACAACAGGTTGAAAAAAATGGAAGAAGCTTTAAACAGACATTCAGATAAGCTGATAAAAAGTGCAAAAATCAGAGGTCGAAAGAAAAGCCTTGCTGAGTATGAGGTTGCTCAAGAAGAGATGTTTCAAAAATAGTAGAATTAGAGGACAGAGCATGTAAGGAAAATCTGAGATTTTCTGCTGTACCAGAGAAGCTGAAAGGAACAGTCTGTATTAATTTTATGAGGGTACAAATCAATAATTGGACCAGTATTCAACAATAGAAACTGTTAACTGAAAGGGCACACTGTGTGTGTGTGTGTGTGTGTGTGTGTGTGTGTTCCAAACTCCAAACCTGGCCATGGCAAAACAGCCAAGACTGTATTAGTAAAGATGCAAATCTACCAGCACAAAGAGTTTATCCTGATAAAACTGTGGCAAAAGAGAAAAGTATTAAAGTCTGAGGCGGTATAGTGTTATGGAAAATTATTTTTCAGTGTACACCAGGCAGAAGAGAAACATTTATTCCAGCAAAATCAAGTTGAGAGACAAGTATATGTTAGAGTCAAGCTGCTATAACCAGCTGTCTTCAGAATATTTTTTTCCTGGAGGATCAAAGTAATTTTTTGATGCAGAACAGGCTAAGGAGGAAATGCAAAAGTTTGTCCAACAAAAAATGATCAGTCAAGAGGAAGGGGACTCTGCTTTCTTAATCTTCTGATAGCAAACCACACAGAGAGACTTTCCCAGTGAAACCTTTTCCAATGTTTCAAAGGAAAATGCTTGAGAAACAGAGAAAAAAGCACAGGTGTTGACCAGAAGAATCAGTAGCACCTTGGAAATGAACCAGAATCTGGAGATGGGAGATGGAGATGAACAGGAAGAAGACCAGCAACAGGAAATTTGTGAATAAATGTGAGACTGCAAAGCATCAATTGCATTTGTGAAATAAGGTTGTATTAGAAAAAGTGGAAAGAGTAGAGTTTTGTTGGCTTTATTAAACTTGTGGGGAACTAAAAGGCATTTGCCTCACTTCATGTCACTAATATTTGGAAGGCCACTGAGAGGAGGAAAAGAGAAAGGAAAAAGGTAACGTTGAGTAAAACAATTTCTGTTCTGAAGAGTAGTTTTATGGAAATTTTTATGATATAAATTATATGTTTTATAGTAAAGAGTTGTTAGTTCTTGCATGTGATGATACTAAAGCAAACAGAAGCCTTTTATCTTTCTTCTTTTCAGTATTAAGAAATGTAGGCATTACAATGCAGAAAGAGAAAAAATCTTGGGTTATTGAGGTGGAGGATGGGGTATAAAAGTGCACAGATCATAATACATGTAGAGCTGATATGTTTTCTCTTACTTTTGCATAAATGAATGTTTGTATTAAGACTCTTGGCTTAATCTAATAGTAAGTGCTAAGTGGAAACAAGTAAATAAGAGAACACTGAATAGAATGCAAAGTTTTCCTTTAGCAATAAATGTTTCAGCTTCTCTTTACAAGCCTGCAGGTAAGGACTAACTACATTTTCTCTCTTATCTTTCTAAGGAGACAAACTGATTACAGGACAATAAAAAGCCAGAATACTGGTTTCTCCAAGGCTAAAAGTTAATGTTTTCTGAAAGCATGCAAATTGTTTTTCAAATCTGTGAGGGAATAAAGATAAAAAGAGTAGATACCAATTAATGTAGGCAGAGGCATAGGTAATAACATGGATCTTAGCATGGAAAACCTCAACTTTAGGTTAATTAAGGCCTATGTTTGCAGCTTTCTCTTTGCCACAACTGTTCCTATTAGGAGGGTTAAACTTCATAAATTGAATATGTACATAGTTTTATCTCTTTGTACTAAGTTAAGTTATGGGGTGTTCTGGTGGTCTTTTTTTCTTTTTTTTAATAGGCTTTTCCTTAAAACCAAAAGTCTTCTAAAATGTGGCATAGGTCCCATTTTTTAAAGAGGAAACACCTTTATTAAATTATCATGCATGACATAGGCAATCATACATATACATATATATAGATAAAAACAAACCATATTGACATAATTTTAGTTGCAAACATTATGCATCATAAACCATATTGACATAAATTTAGTTGCAAACATCATACATCACTTATAATCTATCCAATCATTGTTAGTCAGACATTACATAGTTCATTCAAATTCTGACTTCTTTTAAACCTTATTCCTGCTTTGCCTGTATTGTTCCCACAATTCCCATTTTCTGTGTAATTTGCTTCCACCTTTTCTAAATATCCCAGTTCCAGTTGTTTTATCACTGTTACTATTTTCACTACTTTTAGTAAAGTTGGTTTAAACTTAGGTTTACATTTTCTAGTAATTGCTTTTTAGCAGCCACCATAATTAGACTCAGGATGACCTTACTATGTCTAGACAATTCTGATTCTTATCATAGCTCAAAAATAATTTTCTTGGCTACGCAAATTTGCTCACCCAGTATCTCTGACAGAGCAGTGTACAGACAATCCTTTAAAGTCTGCCCACTTATTAAATTCCCAGAAAATATGTTCCCAATTACCTTTGTCTTCCACATCACACCTCCAACATTTGCTGTCTACCTAAGGAAATTTATTTTGAGTCCACTTGGGTATAAAAATACCTATGTAAATACTTCCAAACAAAGATCCTAAATCTTCTAGACTTTGTTGCATATTTGGGAGACATATATATATATATATATATATATATATATATATATATATCCCCCATTGTTTCTCTATGAATTGCTTATCCATCTCTCTTCCCAATCCTTTCTAACCTCCTCTGATTGATTCTTGTAGTTATCATGCAATATTTTGTATGCTGTACTAATAATTCCATTTTTAAAAGCAGCTTCTGTTCTAGATTCTACTAAAATCCATACCAGTGCTGTTTTTTCACTTAGGATTTCCCTATTTCTTTCTCTTTGCCTATACTCTGATATCAATCTTTGATAGGGAAGGCACTCTGTAGCCTGCAGTCCAAATAAATTATTGGCTTCTTCCCTTTCCTCTCTAACTATTTGCTCCCTATACCTTTGGTCTTTTGCAATTTTTCTCCAATGAGTTCCAGTCCCCTCTTGCCCATTGTCTGTATCCCTAATTGTAGTCATCCCTATCTGCAGAATCTCATTTTTCTATCCCCTTGTTGGCTAATATCTTAGAATACTTTCCGTTACTTTATGAATATAATATTCTGTATGGTTATTGTTATTCCCCCTAAGGATCTGCATCCAAAATTTCAGTCTCTTCTTGTTTCTTGAGCCCCCCCCCATTTCATTATCATCCATTTCCACTTTGAATTATAGGTTTCTGCTTGTGCTATGTAGAGGAGCCTTAACTGTATAGCTCTGAAATGCCACTTCAAATTGGTTAATCCCAAACTTCCTTGTTCAATTGGAAGAATCAGCTTATCGCACTTCACTCTTGCCATCTTCCCATCCCAGATAAAATCCATCAGCTCTTTATTTATTTCTATCCACAGCTTCTCCTCTGGTTGATAAAAATATGCCTCACCTATGTATAAAACTAAATGGACTAAAAGTATTTTAACTGCTTGTATCTTACTATCCCTATCAATATAACAGAGCTTCCAATTTCCCAATTTTTGTATTATCTTTTGTTTAGTCTCTTACCACATATCTTTAGCTGCCACACCAGAATCCTTTAAATCTATACTCCTAAGTACTTCATTTTATCATGTCCCCATAAATATGGATATCACTGAACCAATTTGTGTGTGGGTACATTATTTATAGCTATTGCCTTTGTTTTAGCGTCATTAATTTTGTATCCTGAAAAGATGCAAAACTGTCTCAAGGTGTTTCACAGCACTGAAATGTCCTTTTCTGGTTTTATCAGGTATAAAATAATATGATCTGCAAATATGACCAGCTTTTCTTGACTACAATACCAGTTATATCATTGACTTTCTGAGTCTCTTATTTTCTTTGACAATGTTTCTAAATATAGTGCAAATAACAAAGGGGAAAGTGAACACCCCTACCTGGTTCCTCTGCTCAAAAAGAAATTATCATAGAGGAACCCACCCACTTTAATTTTTGCCTTTAATCCCTCATATATCCTCCTAATCAACCTTACAATTTTATCAGGGAATGCAAATGCTTCCATTACCCTGCTCATAAACTTCCAGCTTACTCTGTCAAATGCTTTCTCTGCATCAAGACCCACTAACAACAGTGGTATTTTCTTATATTCAGCTTCACTCTGGATCATCAATGTTCTGTTAATGTTGTCAAATGTTTGCCCCTCCTCCACAAAACCACATTGACATAGGTCCTAATGTCGATAACAAAAAACTGTATAAAGGATCAACCTGCCAAACATTAGTCAGTACACATATCACAAAAACTGGAAACAGACATTTAAAAAAGCTGTCATATATAATAGGTGGGAATAATAACTTCTTATCATAATAGTGACACTTTCCATATTATCTTGGAATGTGAATGGTCTTTCAGTTATAGACAAAAAGGAAAGAATATTTAATTTTGTTAAGAAATGCAGAGTGCAAATAGCAATGCTACAGGAGAAACATTTGGAAAGAAGTGAGCATGTGAATTTGATAAAGAAAGGATATCAGAATGCATATTCAGCAGAATATCAGAGACAATGGAAAAGAGGAGTACTTATATTTATTACTAGAGGAGCTCCAATAGTGATAGAGTAGGGGAAAAAAGATAATAACAACAGATTTGTTGTAGTAAGGGGTTAGTGGCAAGGGATGAGGATTATACTGCCATGTCTTTATATTCCACCTAAAACTGCTATTATAGATGCTTTAAAAATTTGGGGATAAATAATAATCTTTTAGCAGGGAATATCACTTGAAGGTAGGGAGTGGAATTTGATTTGCAACATAAGGATGTATCCTAGGTGCCCAGAAGGAAAAATGTAATAAAATAGGGTAGAATTCTGCAGAAATTTATGAAAATATTGGAAGACGTGAATTTAGTAGTAGGAGCTTGAAGAGAATTTACATATTATTCCCCAAGATACAATAAAATGGGCTAGACTTGACAGATATTATATTTCAAAGGAACGTGCATTTAATTAATAATTTTGACACACATCCAATAACTATTTCAGCTCATGCACCAATAATTATTAAGATAAAGAAGCAGAATGTAAGAAAATACTGCTGTGGTTGGTAGGTTTTGATGCAGAGAAAGCATTTGATAGAGCAAGCTGGGACTTTATGAGTAGGGCAATGGAAACATCTGCATTTCTTGATACAGTAATAAGGTTAATTAGGACAATATATGAGGGATTGGAGACAAAAATCAAAGTTGGAGGGTTCCTTTCTGTAGAGGACAACAGTCAAGAGGGATACATTAATCCTTCCAATAGAACAAGGAAGTTTGGGATTACCTGACTTGAAGGGATATGTTACAGCTACACATTTAAGGCTCTTTTACTTAACACAAGCAGAAAGCTACAATTCAAAGTGGAAAGGGATAATAATGAAGAAGGGGGGAATTCAGGATATAAGAGAGTGTGATTTTGGATGCAGATCCTTAAGGAGAATAACAACAGTCATACAGATTGTTCTATTCAAAAAGTAGCAGAAAATATATTAAAAATGTAGAAAGGAGATTCTGTTGGTAACAATGACTGTAATTAGGAGTACGGAGAATAGGCAAGAGGCGGTTGGAATTTAGTGGAGGAAGCTGGCAAAGAAACCAAGGTGTTGGGAAGACATTATTAAAGAGGGAAAGGTAATAGAATGGGAAGAGGCCAAGTAGATATTTAGACTGTAGGCTAGAGAATGCTTTCCTTATAAGGGACTGTTAACAGGGTATAGGCAAAGAGAAAATGTATAGGAATCCTAAGTGGAAGACTTGCATTGGTTGAATTTGTTCTAAATCTAGAATAGAATCTGCTATTAAAAATATATAATTAGCAGGACATATAAAATGCTGCATTATAACTAAAGGAGTTTATCACAGGAGATCAGAAAAGATTGGGGCGATTAGATAAGCAATTTATAAAGAATTTATAAAGAAGCAATTTATAAAGAAACAATGAGAAGACATATGCATGGCTCCCAAATATGCAACAAAGTCTAGAAGATTTAAAAATTTTGCCTGGAAATGTTTGCATTGGTACTTTTATATTCCAAGTTGACTCCAAAGAATTTTTCCTGAGGTAGATGGCAAATTTTGGGGGTGTAATGAAGAAGAAAGAGGTACCTGGGATCATATGTTTTTGGAATGCAAAGAGTTGGCAGACTTAAACATTTCCCTTCAGAGTACTCTGTCAGTAATACTGGATGAGTAGATTAGTATAACATAGAAATGATTTTTTTGAGCTGGGATATAGGATCTGGACAGCCTAGATACAGTAAGGCCTTGTTAAGTTTAATTATGATGGCTAACAAAAAGCAGTTACTAGAAAATGTAAATCAAAGTCTAAACCAACCATATTTGAGGTAGTGAATATTGCAACAGAGATAAAAAAAATGGGAACTGAGACCTTTAGAAAGGGGGTTGGAGTAAATTACATAGAAGAAATGGAAATTGTGTGACCAATACATGCAGAATAACATTTTGGAGGAGGAATGAGGTTTAAGAGAAGGTAGGACTTGAACAATTTATGTAAGTTGATTGATTATATTGTATAGAACAATACGTGTGATGACTAATGTTTGTAAATGTGAACTTGTTAATTTGGTTTGATTGCTTTTATATAAATTTAAGTTTGTCTGTGTCACAAGTGATAGTTCAATAAAGATGTTTTTAACAAAAGAATATAAATCGGACTTGAATGCAGAGTTATGTCCTGATGAAGTGATGCTGCTCACCAGCTTCTCTTTCTCTTCCTGTACTCGTGTTCCCCCTCTTCTATACATGGGGTACTCTGGCTATTTCCCCTACTGCAACCCCCCTTTTTATTACTTTTGCCTTCTTTGATAACTGATACTTGTCATGTTCACCTAGACACATAGTCTATGTTGAATCACTATATTTCAAATAGTGTTTGTATTCACACAGGGGCTGCTATAATTTTTTGTATGTTTTTCTCAAACTAAATAGTTTTTCAGAGTTTTTCCTCCCTCACCTCCTCAGAAAAAGGGTCTTGCATGACCCAGTCAGAACTTCCTGGTAAGCAAATGCAAATGTAAAATAAATGTTCATAAATCTTCACCTATGCAACAATATTATGTAAAAAAGACCTTCAGGAACCTTGCCAAATATTTCTAAGGGGCATTTTATCTACTTGTCATTACAGACTACTAACTGTTCAGGTGAACGGTAATTCAGCAAGAGTACCCTTGTTAAAAAAAAATCTTGATATATACTAATAGATGATAGTTTAGGTGCACTAACCCTCTTAGAGTAAGTGATACACTCAGACAAGTTGACTTCAGTGAACTTATCAATCAGTCTGTAAGCGCTAAATCACGGAAATGTCATATAAACTAAATCACAGAAATGTCATATAAACTAAGTGCTGCAGAAATGTTATTTATTTTCCTTTCTGCAGACTATATTTCTTCATAAAAAATACAAATATAAAGAGTAGAGTAGTGGTGATGTGTCAGCCTTCTGAGCATAGAACTTGGGTAAGACCTGGAAAAGGTCACATAATAGCAGAGACTATGAGATTCCATTACATAGTGTATGAATTTGCTGTATGCTTTATTCTCTGTAGTGTAGTTTGTGTTTGCTAATTACTTGTCAAAATGTGAATAATTAAAGCTTATTTCTCTTTGCACATTACTGTTTTATATATATATATATATATATATATATATATATATATATATATATATATATATATGTGTGTGTATTTTTATATATATATATGTATATATATATATATATATATATATATATATATATGTGTGTGTGTGTGTGTGTGTGTGTGTGTATGTATGTATAGATAGATGTCCTGAAATATTTGTGTTTGACTTAGAATTCTGTGAAGCAAAACACTATGTAAGTTATCCTGAGAGAAGGACTAAGACATTTCATTAGACAGCCTATAGAAAGTGTCTGTTAGCATTAAAAGCCACTGGTCTGGTGAATGCCACCCAACAGTTGTGGTTATTAGTGGCATAGCAATTGGTAAAGTGACATTACAGTTCATAATATTTTATTCCTTCAAATACTTTGTTCCCAGTACATAATTACACTGAATACCTAAACTGTGTATCATTATGCTGGAGATTCCATGAAATAAACAAGGGACAAGTCAAAGGTCACATATCAAAAACATGAAAGAGTGCTTTGTTGTAATGCACCACTTTGGTAAAGTTCTGTAGCTTTTAAATCCGAAGAAGGATTGAGATAAAAATGAAGGCTACATCTCCAGCCCCTCTCAAATATTGAAAACTCAAAATGTTTTTCTTTACAGGGAATCACTCTGACGTCTAAGGAAATTTTCATAATGCCACTTAAAGCATTCCAATCAGGCCATTTTTGAGGTGCTTTGCGTATAGTGCTTTGTTTATATAAAACACCCAAAATGTGCCACAAACCAATACCTTCCCTAAAGCTTCTTAGCCCCCCTGGCTTTCAGATGTCACCTAATGGTCTATTTCATACAGCATGTATGGTACAGGCCATCTGGGGATAGTTGTTCAACACTATACATCTGTCTGAAGTGTTCCACCCACTGAGACTATCACACAAAGCTTATCCATCTTGTATTATAAAAGCTGCAGCATTAAAGTGTATGTGCTGTTAATGGCATATGGCATCAGGCATTTACATATTGAAAAAAGTAAGTTTTGCATGAAGATGTGAATGACCTGGGTTCCACCTTGATCTGAACCTGAAATGCTGCATATCCCCAGGGCGCCTTGGGCACTGCAACCTCCTGTGAAGTAACTGGAATGCAAAGTAGGCAAACTGAATACTATAAAATAGCCTTAATCTACCTGGCATTTCATACAGTACACATTCACAGCCTCCAGCCATATAGACTGGCAAGTACACAGACTGCCAAACCAGAAACACACTACTCCTTTAATATATACAAACATCATTTTATGCAGTGAGCAACTCCCCCCCCAGCCCCCCCCCCCATGTGGTGGCTACCCCTCCACAAACTCTGGCAATAATTATTTTATGACATAGCAAATCAGGCTTTGATTACTACTGTGCAGTTTCACACTTTGGGAAATTAAGGCACCAAGTGCTGTGGTTATGGTCTCACAATGTAAAGAGGTTTGGTGCCTTTGACTGTTCTGCCATATGTACCGCACATCCTACACACTGTTCTGCTAATCTGATGCAATAACAAAACTAAGTTTTAGACAAACACAAATGAACACATTGCTCAAAATGTGTGGCATTTATTAGCCAACATACTGGATTATTGACTTGTATACAGTGAGATGAATTTGGCAAGTATGTATGCCTATATTCTTTTGTGGATGTGCTCACATATTTAGAGTAGAATATGCTGCTGTTTGTGCTTTGTGAGATATATACCATTTTATGATGCAGTTTATATTGTATGTGTTTGCTGCTCTTTGTTGGTGCACTGTTTGTGTTTTATGTGTTTGCGGCTCTTTGTTGAGGCACACATCTTTAACGCACCCTCTGAGGTTAAACATGAAAGTAAACATTTCCTTAACTAACATGATTTCTCAATGACAACAAATAAATAAATAAATAACCAGTTAAATGAACTGAGACCAGATGTCCTTTTCCCAGAGGTATCCAGGGAACACAAAGAAGACAGATGAATTGCTCATTGTCATACAGTAAACATGTGAAAGCCAATGACGTTCAGCCTTGCTATCCAATATTTTAGCCAGTGGACTCCTAAAAATCAATAACTTTTACTGCAGTAACTATGAACTTCAGTCAGTAATGGACATACTAGAAAAGTAATTCAAAAAAAGTAAGCACAAAACATAAGAAATGTGTACAAAATGATTTTACAGTAATTTCCAACAATAAGGAATGCAATACTGTGACAACTTTGGAAAAACTGAATCACTGGCAGAAAAGCATGAATCCACACTGAGGAATAACACTTTCACATTCAAATGTATGTAGTCTCCAAAGTAAAGAAATACTCTTTATGTGCATAATGCACTTAGAGACTTTCCAAAAGTTGGTTTGGTAGTACTAAGAAGTAAAGAATACACAGTACGTTGTTCTTAAGTACGTGCTTAATGAAAATTCCTGACCGGCACAAGAACAGGTCACAGAAAGGAACTACAGAGCTGGACCAAAGACAAAAACAAAGCATAATCAAACAAGCAATATATACAAAATTATTAGGCCAGACAACTCAAAAAAGTACAGAAATGAAATTAAAGTAAATCAGCACTGTCACATGACACATAGAAAGAAGACTGTAGCCAAAGAATAAACATACAACAGTAAAGCAGGGCATAGGAACAAAAAAAAAGTAAAATAAAGGTCAAACCTAGCAAAAAGAATGATTAATTTAGGAAGAAGCTGGAAACCTAATCTGAAATAGGCATGGAGATGTAACTTCCTGTCACTGTCTGCAGACTCCCATCTGTAACAAAGTGCCTTACTTCGAGAATATAGAGATTGCAACATGTGGATCTGACCCCCCCCCCCCATAACTATTCTGGCTTCTATTTGTAACATAAAAAGACTTGTCCTATGTTCTGATACAGTATATTTAGTGAGACAAGCTTTACGATGTCTCTACTATGTTCTAACTGACTTTATAACATACTCATCAGGTTTAGATATCCTATTTAGTGGGAGACATTTACAATAACCAACAATGTTGTAATGTGGCATTTATTAGGATAATTTCTTTATCATGGCCTAACATTTAATAACAGAGCACTAGAACATCCCTAATAACCTTATATAGTGTTTAGAGATGGTTGCCCAAGAATCCACTCAAAACAATCCTCTAAAATGACCTCATCAGCAACTGTTCCTAGTCATGTGATTCTCTGACCTCAGAATACACCCGGGTTCATAGGTTACTACGAGGCTAACTGCCCTTGTTGGACGCTTTAAGCCTAGCAAATTCCCCAACCCAAAGGTAAGAATCGAACCCTGTACCTGGTTTCAATATGGTAAACACCTTAACCAGTATGCTAACTCTCATGAAAATGTAGGCGAATATAAGGCAATCAGTCTGCAGACCATTAAAAGCTGAGCCAATAACCAGACGTCAGAATCAGTCCCTATACCTTGTGACTGTGAAGTGAAGAACAACCACGAAACCAACCCTCTTACCTGAACAAATCAGTATTCCTTAAGACTGGAGCCATGTCCCTCGAAATTCATGGAGAGGATATTAGTCCTCTGTGTCACCACCATAAAAGGGCAGTGTGGGAGGGGTTTGGCAACACTCCCTCATTCCATATTATTAGACTTAATAATATGCAGAATGTACAGTTAGTACTGTCAGTGAACAGTCAGTGAACTGCCAATGACTAAACATTTTCCTGTGAACTGCTGTTGACAAATTGTCCGCAAACCTTTATTGGCATAGCCTTACAAAGCCTGCACCATGTTCTGATTCAACTTGTAGTAGGACAGCTTTACAATGATGCCCATGTTCAAATATAACTTTGCCAGTTTCATTCTGATGACATATAATGTCAGAGAAGAAAGTGTTTTTTTTTGTTTTCATAAAGGTTCCAAATGATAGTGCTATCACTGTAAAATATTTTAGGAAGAGAGGTACTCTCCATTCACTCTCACTTAGTAACAGTGAAATAAAAAATAACTATTATTTATATTTATTTTTTTGTTTTTGTTTACCGGGAAAGTCAGACTGGGTAATATACATTTTCAGTGGAAATCCATGGAGAAAAGCTGCATTTCCTTACATTGCATTAGACTAAGTTCCAGTTAAACACAAAGAAGTCACATTTTTATTTACATTTATACACAAACAACAGTTACATTTATACATTCTAAAATTTTACAGAAGTGGAAGTTACTAAAGAGAAAGCCCATGTTCAACTTAATGGATTGTACAGGCAGCAGCATACCTCTTAAGCCATTTTATGATGCAGTTTATATTGTATGTGTTTGCTGCTCTTTGTTGGTGCACTGTTTGTGTTTTATGTGTTTGCGGCTCTTTGTTGAGGCAGACATCTTTAATGCACCCTCTGAGGTTAAACATGAAAGTAAACATTTCCTCGACTAACATGATTTCTCAATGACAACAAATAAATAAATAAATAACCAGTTAAATGAACTGAGACCAGATGTCCTTTTCCCAGAGGTATCCAGGGAACACAAAGAAGACAGATGAATTGCTCATTGTCATACAGTAAACATGTGAAAGCCAATGACGTTCAGCCTTGCTAGCCAATATTTTAGCCAGTGGACTCCTAAAAATCAATAACTTTTACTGCAGTAACTATGAACTTCAGTCAGTAATGGACATACTAGAAAAGTAATTCAAAAAAAGTAAGCACAAAACATAAGAAATGTGTACAAAATGATTACACAGTAATTTCCAACAATAAGGAATGCAATACTGTGACAACTTTGGAAAAACTGAATCACTGGCAGAAAAGCATGAATCCACACTGAGGAATAACACTTTCACATTCAAATGTATGTAGTCTCCAAAGTAAAGAAATACTCTTTATGTGCATAATGCACTTAGAGACTTTCCAAAAGTTGGTTTGGTAGTACTAAGAAGTAAAGAATACACAGTACGCTGTTCTTAAGTACGTGCTTAATGAAAATTCCTGAGTGGCACAAGAACAGGTCACAGAAAGGAACTACAGAGCTGGACCAAAGACAAAAACAAAGCATAATCAAGCAAGCAATATATACAAAATTATTAGGCCAGACAACTCAAAAAAGTACAGAAATGAAATTAAAGTAAATCAACACTGTCACATGACACATAGAAAGAAGACTGTAGCCAAAGAATAAACATACAACAGTAAAGCAGAGCATAGGAACAAAAAAAAGGAAAATAAAGGTCAAACCTAGCAAAAAGAATGATTAATTTAGGAAGAAGCTGGAAACCTAATCTGAAATAGGCATGGAGATGTAACTTCCTGTCACTGTCTGCAGACTCCCATCTGTAACAAAGTGCCTTACTTCGAGAACATAGAGATTGCAACATGTGGATCTGATTTCCCCCCCCCCCCATAACTATTATGGCTTCTATTTGTAACATAAAAAGACTTGTCCTATGTTCTGATACAGTATATTTAGTGAGACAAGCTTTACAATGTCTCTACTATGTTCTAACTGACTTTATAACATAACTCATCAGATTTAGATATCCTATTTAGTGGGAGACATTTACAACAACCAACAATGTTGTAATGTGGCATTTATTAGGATAATTTTTTTATCATGGCCTAACATTTAATAACAGAGCACTAGCACATCCCTAATAACCTTATATAGTGTTTAGAGATGGTTGCCCAAGAATCCACTCAAAACAATCCTCTAAAATGACCTCATCAGCAACTGTTCCTAGTCATGTGATTCTCTGACCTCAGAATACACCTGGGTTCATAGGTTACTATGAGGCTAACTGCGCTTGTTGAACGCTTTAAGCCTAGCAAATTCCCCAACCCAAAGGTAAGAATCGAACCCTGTACCTGGTTTCAATATGGTAAACACCTTAACCAGTATGCTAACTCTCATGAAAATGTAGGCGAATATAAGGCAATCAGTCTGCAGACCATTAAAAGCTGAGCCAATAACCAGACATCAGAATCAGTCCCTGTACCTTGTGACTGTGAAGTGAAGAACAACCACGAAACCAACCCTCTTACCTGAACAAATCAGTATTCCTTAAGACTGGAGCCATGTCCCTCGAAATTCATGGAGAGGATATTAGTCCTCTGTGTCACCACCATAAAAGGGCAGTGTGGGAGGGGTTTGGCAACACTCTCTCATTCCATATTATTAGACTTAATAATATGCAGAATGTACAGTTAGTACTGTCAGTGAACAGTCAGTGAACTGCCAATGACTAAACATTTTCCTGTGAACTGCTGTTGACAAATTGTCCGCAAACCTTTATTGGCATAGCCTTACAAAGCCTGCACCATGTTCTGATTCAACTTGTAGTAGGACAGCTTTACAATGATGCCCATGTTCAAATATAACTTTGCCAGTTTCATTCTGATGATATATAATGTCAGAGAAGAAAGTGTTTTTTTTTGTTTTCATAAAGGTTCCAAATGATAGTGCTATCACTGTAAAATATTTCAGGAAGAGGGGTACTCTCCATTCACTTTCACTTAGTAACAGTGAAATAAAAAATAACTATTATTTATATTTATTTTTTTGTTTTTGCTTACCGGGAAAGTCAGACTGGGTAATATACATTTTCAGTGGAAGTCCGTGGAGAAAAGCTGCATTTCCTTACATTGCATTAGACTAAGTTCCAGTTAAACACAGAGAAGTCACATTTTTATTTACATTTATACACAAACAGCAGTTACATTTATACATTCTAAAATTTTACAGAAGTGGAAGTTACTAAAGAGAAAGCCCATGTTCAACTTAATGGATTGTACAGGCAGCAGCATACCTCTTAAGTGTACCTCATTATGAAGAATGTTCCTCATTTTGAGTCTTAAAAGTCCATGTTTCTCAAAGTTCTACATTAAAAGTATCTGTCAGACAAAAGAACGTGTAAAGTAGCAAGTTGTAACCATTTTGTGACCTTTCTAACTGAGTATCTATTCCACGTTTTACCCATTTGTTCCACATTATGAGAGACAGTGTTCCACATCTTGGAGATGGAAGGTTGAGAGATATGGGCAACATTTATGTATAACAATTGCTTTGTCGTTATAGTGAGAGGTTGAGTGTATTCTGTTTAAGGAGAGCATTTGGAGAGTATTGTGTGGTGAACACAAAAGTCTCAACCATGTGATGAGCATGTGCAAGACCAAGACTGGTTAAGATGTTGTTTAAGCAGCGGTTTAAAACTGTTGAGTTTGTTGGAGAGTTTTATTTGTGTGGGCATAGTATTCCAGAGTTTAGCAAAGTATTGGGAGTAGAGCAAGTCTCCTGCAACATTATTTGACTTATTTGTAAGTAGTAAGAATTTGTTACTAGAGCGGAGGCCTCTTGCTGGACAGTAAGTGGTAATATGTTATGTAGTGCAGGGCATTTTTCTGGATGATGAATGAGTTTGTGTGCTGTAGTTAGTTGTGAATATGTTAGGTAGTTGTGTAGTTCAAGCCAGTTTAATTGCTTTAAGCTATGACAATGATGGGTTCTATGAGGGAGATTGGTGGCAAATCTAGCTATTTTATTGTAACAGGAGGCAAGTTTCTTTCTTTGAGTATCATTTACGTTTGTTAGGATAGGAGCGGCATATAAGAAAGTCGGCAATAAGAAGGTGGTGTTTTTTACTGCAGTATTTGTAAATAATCCATTGATCCTATAAAGGGAGTTTAGTTTCTGGTGAGTAGATTCAATGGTGTGCAATATATGCTGGTCATATTTGAGACTGTCATAATTAATACACCTTGAAGTTAAATGATCTTGGATGGCATGCTAAATATCATATGACAAAACCTGTCTTTTGGGATGCAGCTGTCCCTGCTTATCCCCACCCCTACTTACTGCTTTAATGAAAAGCTTATACCAAACATCCTTATACCTGATACTCTTCTGAATAAGGAGGTGCAAATGTCTGATATCACACATTCTGTTTAGTAACAGACTGTCAAAGGGTGCGGGCTGTTACAGGGGGGGGAGCAGGGGTGTAAATTCTAGTTTTAATACTATGTTAATAAGCAGGCAGTAACAGGAATGGTGCAGCAAGGGGTCACTGTGGGTCAGCAGATGGAATGCCTGTCAGTCAAGAAATATCAGACTGTCAATCGACTATTCACTGCTATATTTGCATAACCTTAGATGGCTTTTCTTAAACTTAATCATCACAAATTCAGTAAAAAGTTCCTGTTTATGTCATTGTTTCATTGTCATGCTAAGAAAGAATCCATGATGCTCAACACCCAGTTCCAGAATGTTGTTCATGAAGCAGAGCTCCTGGCATTTCTGCTGTCCAAGAAGTGTAATCAAGGAAGGAAGTTCTGCAGTGCTCATGACCTGTGCCATTACTGCAAAAGTAGCAGCATGTTGATTTAAGGTAGTTCCCTGCATGGGACCCCTCTAGGAGTGGCAACCTTTCTTTTAATGTGATGCAGTTTAAATAACATTAAATTTTATAGATTCTATCAAGCTTTTCAGAGGAAGACCTTTCTATGTATTTCTCTACATTAAAATTCATGGCTTCATGCTTCATCTTACCTAGAATATTCCTTTGTTTCAGGAAAAAATAACTAATTGGCTGTGACAGCTTTATTTACATGGCAAAGGCTAATGTGTAAAACTTGTATTAACTGCAGGAGCCTGCAGGTCTGCTGGTGTTGGTCTTCCTTGCTGCTTTTTATGATTCATATTAAATCATTAATTTTAGAATGAGTTTTGTCTCTGTCATCAATCCCTGTGTGTTGTAATTAAGTCCTTATCATCTACGTAAGTTTATGGTTCACATATGAGGTAGCAGATAAACACACTGGATTTTATTATAATATAGCTCTATTTTGTAAAGACGTTCTTAGTTAACAAAATGAGGGGTCTGATACTACTACTAGCATCATGTATGATAGAAGGCATATGTTTGTAATTTTCAGGCCACCAAGGGGTGACAAAACTTAGATTTAATGTGGGGCTTAGCAAGAAGCTTTCAGGCTGAGGGATCTCATGGTAGGGGATGGGGACATGGGTCTATGAAATTGTAAATTAGATACAATGTATAATGCACTACCTATGTATTCAGTTGAAGGTATATAAAGGGGTAATGCTCTCTTCTGAGTATTAAAACCTATGTTCATAGGTTCATACCAAGTAGTTGATTAGACAGATCATTTGGAGCCTAGCCTGAGTATCCCAGTTCATCAGTACCCTACAACATAAATAACTACTACCTAATTTTGACCCTTTCAATGAAATTTGAGGGGCCAGAATGGGGTGAAATTACAGTTTCTCATCCATTTGTCCAGGTGTGTTTAAAAACGTTCAGGGGTTGGGGGGTTACTTTCTTTATATCTAAGGCAAGTCTGTTTAATAAAACAAGGATTCTTTAAGAACGGTATCTCACCAGCAAGTCTACTTGGAAGAAGCCAATTTTCTCTGAATGGGTGTTTAGGGTGTTAGTTTTGCACATGTATAGGAGGTTATGTAGGAGTAAATCCTTTTACTGATTGCCATTGTGAGGAAATGCTGTTATGTTTTGAGCTGACTTATATGTTTAGACAAGTACACACTGAAAGGGACATTATATTCTTCTATGACTCTGCTGAGAGAGGAGAAGACAGGGATGATAACTTTCCTTGACCTACAAGAAATACCCCATGTTATCAACCTGGCAAGTTAAAACAACTTCCTAATGAGACCGCTGACAAAGAAGAGTTCATTGACAATGAAAGTGCCCAGGTCCCTAATAATTGTGTCATTTCTTTAAAGGGGTGTTATTTGTGAAGTAGGTGCATGTGTGCTTATGTGTGCCAAAGGACACAATACAACATTTACTACAGTTCTTGGTATTTAACTTAAGATTGCGGTTCAAATACTCCTGGAGAATCTGGAAGTCAGCTGAAGAGTTTATGACAGCTCCGAGTTTGTAATCATTTGAAAATGTGGTCAGCCATATGCCCTTGACATAACAGAAGTAAATACCAAAGAAGTAGCTCAAGGACTAACCCCTTAGGGGTACTAGTAGTAACAACCCATTTCAATGAATGCATTCCCCTTACAGTAACAGAATGGATTCTGTCAGTAAGCCAGTTTTTATCCAGTGGGTAACATAGAAATTTACATTTAGTTTGATTAGCTTGTCAAAAATTCCAGAATTTGGGATGGTGTCAAATGGTATTAAACACACACACATACACACACACACACACACACACACACACACACACACACACACACACACACACACACACACACACACACACACACACACACACACACACACACACACACACACACACACACACTACAATCACAGATGCTTCTCTCAAATACCACCATCCAAACTCCATCCTCCACAAACCAGACTACACTCCAACAGCTCCTTCTCCATCCTTTTAAAATATGGGCACCCTCCTGTGACAAAGGGAGATACTGCCATCACAGCTATCTGGAATTTTGTAAATAATTATATGTCATTTGTGAATATCAATATGATTCATATAAGATACTTGTGTTACAAATGTATGTCAGGTGTATATCAAACTGATGGTACAGAAATGTGTGTTGAAAAGGTTTTTGCAAAGTGCTTAATATGTAATCATAGCATGCCCTACTGGAATACAACAGAAATGTACCTGCACTATTGTAACTGTTTAGATGTGTATATTTTAATAGTGGAAATTGGAATACAGAAGGTTAACTTCAGAAAAATAGCTGAAATTAAATTACTTTATGGCCACACAATAAAAATATGTTCTCTTTCAGTTTCAGTGCAGCCTGAGACATAATGTCTGTACTAGAGAAGTTTTGTGTACCATCTTAGAAATGTTTTATTGTTTTATGACTTCCAGGATCTGCATAGATCTGGGGAATAGCCCCTGCCTATGTATTTTCACATATGGATGCTAAATACTGCTGGCTTTCAGCACTGGGGTTTTACCTGGGATAGAGTCAGATGACAAGAAATAATGTCATTCTGCAAGCTATCCCAGCAGTAATATTTGAGATATTAATTTAAGTAGTCTCTGAGAAAGAGACTGCGTTCTGTATTCTGTCTATGACCTGACAACATCAGCTAGAGGATCTATTCACCACATCTGCCTTGCTGCTCTAATTAAGTAAGTGTACTAAAGAGTACTAGGTTATAGTAATTCTCTTAGGTATAGTCAGCAATATAGCAAAGCGTAGCTTAGATATTTTTCTTTATTTATTTGAGACTGTCCTGCAATGTTGTTTTAAATATTTCCTGTGATTTTGAGCTCTGCTCTCACCATAAATATATACTGAGTATTTTCTTGTCCTTTTAATATTTATTATTACATATATTTAAACCTTTCATTGTGACTGGTCTGTCTAGACATATTTAAGCTCTGAGAGTACTTGCATATTTATTTGGTGACACTGTGTAGCTCACTCCTAATAGCCTTACTCTTGGTCAGATTGCCATTTGCATTGATAGAAACATTACACAATAAGATTGGACACCCTTTACTGATAAGGAACTGGCTGGTGGCAGTGATAAATACCTTATAGTCTGGGCAGAAGGGGATATAGCTAGTAAACCTGTGCCAGACTTTCCCAGGTGTGTGTGTGTGTGTGTGTGTGTGTGTGTGTGTGTGTGTGTGTGTGTGTGTGTGTGTGTGAAACAAATCTCCAAGAGTGTGTGTGTCAGCTACTTGGGCAGGGACACGAAGCAGTGGTTAGACAGAGAGTGTTGGAGGTCTTGGCTTGGCCACTCAGCTGAGATCTCAACTCTATTGCTGTGCCATTGAGGAGTCTTATTGAGATCTGGAGAAAGAGGGAGAAACCAGCCCCGGACTCACTGTGGTCTCTGTGTGCTCTTAAGGGAAATTGCACTGTACTGTGTGTGTACTTGTTATCCTCCCAGTGTGTACATCATACACTGTTGCCAGTGGTTAGGATTGAGGCTCCTTGATTACTGGGCCAGTGGTGGGGCATAACCCTCCCATCATCTAAAGGAACTGCAATCCCTCTTCCCCACCTTCAGAGCTGAACTTAAAAAAATTCTTCCACAACAAATCAAACTGTACCTGCCACATATCAGACTACATCATGTTAGGGTCATGTACTCTCTGTTATCTACTAACACCTCTTAACTTCACCTCCATACCCTTCCCTGCCCATGAACATTTCCACCACAAAGTTTGTTTGTGTCTTTTGGCTTTTCCCAGTTAGGGGTCGCCACAGCGGAACTCCGGTCCATTAATGATTGGCAGTTGATTTTTACGTACTGGCTTGCCAGGCCTGATGCACAACCTTCAACGAAGGTATGCCCATTCACGCATGTCTCCACGCAGAAGATGCTCTAGCTGAGAATCGAACCGGACAGCATCTTACTGTGAGGCGACAACGCTACCGTAGCATCACATGAAATATAATTATGCAAAATTGTAAAGTGGGCATTTCTCTCATAGTTGTTCCTACAGCTACTAATTGCTACTGTACAGTTTTTGCTATATATCTTTACTTTCTATTCTATTTTTGATATGCACAGCTTACTGCCTCTTTGTTCCACTTTTTCTTGTTTGTGAATTATTTCACTTAGGAAGTGCCTGCAAATGGTTGGTAGTGATCAGTGCATTACCCCGGTAAACAAATGCAAAATAAAATAAAATAAATGTTGAAACTCAGATTGCCAAGTCCTGAAAGACTGAAAATACAGGAAACGAGAATACTGAACATCACTCTATTTCTTTAAACTTTTTTTGCAGGGGAGGCAAACCTCCCTGCACTTTTCAAGGTAGGTATACAAGCCCTCACACACTGAAGTTATATATACCAATTCTGAGCTCTCCATACCTTGAAGAAATGTGAATATTCTAAGAAAGCACAATCTTGGACTTAGTATATTTAAGTCTGGATTTTCAGACATTGTGTCTCCACATTTCTAGACTTATCAATCAGTGTCCCAACATTTGAAATTGTTTCCATCAAGGCTCTTGGTTAAAGTAAGCTGTGAGGACCAATTTGCCTGCATCCAATGCATTATTGACTTGCTCAAAGAAGGCTACCAAGACTAGGAGGCTGGATATATATTTAACAAACCCAAACCAGTTTGGGTCAACAGACTGTAGACTGCTGATGTCCCTATTATTTATTTATTTATTTATTTCACATTTGTTAACCAGGTAAGTCCAACTGAGTTTGCAAACAAGCCCATTTCAGTGGCGACCCAAGGGGAAAAGCCCCAGCAAACATAAGTAAAGATGAAGTGACACTATACAATATTAAATAACAATCACAGTACAAAATAATTGTAAAAAAGAAAAGGTTATTAACTACCTGCATTGCACTAATAGTAAGCAACCCATTTTCAGTGGAGACCCAAGGGTAAAGAGTCCCAGCAAACATAAGCAGAAATAAACATACAGGACAAAAACTATTAAAAATAAGAATGCAAATACAAAATTAATTATAATGAGAAAAACAAAAGAAAAAATTATGAACATTAAGGGTTGCACTGATAGTGGTCTAAATTTACTACATATAAGAGTAAAAAGAAAAGGATAATCGCTGTTCAAAAGAAGGAAAATGTACAGACATTGATAGGAAGTGGGGGGAAGATAAATAGTGTGGAGAATGGGAGAGGGAGAGAAAGGAGGGGGCTATAGTAAGGCTATAATAGTAGAGTTGAGGGTTTAGGAGGTTAGTTTAAGCAGAAGTTACTAACAGAGAAAGAAAGTTAGGAGATGCAACAGGTTATACAGTAGGATAGACTAAGACTACGTGTGCTCAAGGCAACGGCATAATTTCAAGTTTATTAGGTGGGATTTAAGCTCCTTTTTAAAACAGGGAAAGGAAAGGTTGGATCTAATATGGAGAGGGAGTTTGTTCCAATTTAGTGAGACAGAGTGTTTGTAAAGTAGTTTGCCAAAATTTCTTTTGGGTTTAAAAACTGAGAGAAGATGCTGATCAGCACCCCAGAGAGGTCAGGGGGAGAGTAGAGAGTAACATGGGAAGCGAGAGCAGGGCGTGTAGCAGGGTTGTTGAGTATGGAAAAGGTAGTGTGGAGTTGCAATTGTAGGAGAAGGTGCGGAAATTCCAGCCACTGAAGTTTGTTTAGTGAGAGGCAGTGATGCAACAGGAGTGGTTGGTTTAGAATAAATCTGGCAATTTTGTTGTATGTTTGTTCCAGTTTCTGCACTGAGGTAGTTTGGATATTGGTAAGGATGGGGGAACCGTATAGAAGGCTAAGTAAGAGAAACACCTGCGCAAGAGTGTGTTTAGTGGCAGTAGTGAGGGATTTTTTGTTCCTATAAAGTAGTCCAAGTTTTTGGTGATTTTTTTTTGATGGCCTGTTGTATGTGCAAGTCAAATTTTAGTCAGTCATCAATTATTACCCCAAGGAGTTTGGTGTGTGAGATAGGGGAGATAGTGGTGCCATCTAGGGAGGAAAGAGAAGAGTTGGATTTAAGGTGAGAGAGTGTCTGAGGTAGGAAGAAAAGGAGTTGAGTTTTCTTTGGGTTAAGGATCAGTTGATTATTTCTGAGCCATTTTTCAACAGAGATAAAGGAATTCTATGTTAGTGTGTGTAGTTCAGAGATAGTTTTGGAGATAGATGAGAGAGTAGAGTCATCTGCATATTGTATTACAGATATCATAGGGTTCCTATCAGTTCGTCGAAATGTCAGCAGTTTGAACACAATATGGTTGAACTATGAAGTTCGAAAACTGATTATCCCGAAGCCACGGAACACTGAATTCTTTCCCAGGGAAAGAATTTAGTGGGCTGTTTTTGTGGCTTCGCTATTTTCAGCACTGTGGTGGAAAGTCATGGGTCAGGTTCAGGTAAGTGTGCAATTGTGCAGATGTTAGGGTTAGGGTGCGGGTTAGGTGAATTAGGGTTAGGGCACGGGTGAGGTGGGTGTGTGATAGTGACAGATTTTAGGGTTATGGCGGGATAGGTGAGTTATGGTTAGGGCGCGGGTCAGGTAAGTGTGCGATAGTGATGGACCTTAGGGTTAGGGTTTGGGTTAAGGTAAGTGGATAGATAGTAGTGTATGTACAGTTTAGAGTAGGGTTAGATGTAGGATTTTATAGTGTATGTGTGTGGATTGCTGTTTTTTTGGTGTGCTTGTGTTGTGTAATTGTTTCTTGAGAAAAAAAAATCACTGTTCTAAGCCTTCGATGGTTTTGCACTTTGAGGTTAGAAGTTCGAACATATGGTGTTCAAATTCTGCTGTTTCATCAAAGTGATATAGACCCATATTATAGGTATGTATTATAGATATATCTATATATCTATAAATACAGATAAATCTATATTATAGATATACAGATATTATAATACTATATTATTATAAGTTCCATAATGATGCTTTCCATTGCTTTACAGATAAGGCCAGTGAGATTTATATGTCTATAGTTTCCAGGGTCAGTGGTGGACCCTCCCTTGTGGCATGGAATGACTGCATCAGTTCTCCAAACCTCCAGAACAAATCCAGTGAAGAGGCTGAAATTGAATAGGTTCAGTAGCGAATCTATAAGGCTGTGTCTGGTGCTGAAAAGAAGGTAGCCTGGCGCATTGTCTTTAAATGTGGAGCTGGTGTTTTTGGCCATGGAGAGAGCCCTCAGGATTTGCTCAGAAGTGATTGGAGGACTGAGTGTGGGTAAGCAAATATGTGACAGAAAGTAAGAGAAAGAGAGATAAGGGTATAAAGTCTGACCTAAATTTATGCTCTAGTATGTTGTCTATGACTTCTAGGGGTGAGTATGTATTGCTATGTATTAGCACAGTGTATTGATGTGTATTGTTTCTGAGGTTTCTGATGCAGTTGAAAAAGGCTTTGTGTTTTGTTCTTAACTCAGATGACAATTTTCACTTCATACTTGACTTTGGAGGATTTGATTTTGCTTCTGAGTTCTTTGTTAATCTTTATGAGTTCACTTTTAGATGATGGGATATGAAGTTTGTTCTTATGGATAATACGTTTTTTCCTCTTAATTTATAGTTTATGCTAGGGTTCCATCATAGGGATTTGTTCCTGAACTTGGTATTGTATTTGCATCTGAGAGGCCCCAATGCCCCAGTGCATGCTTTTAGATGAGCATACAAATTGTCTATGAATGTAGTTGTGTGTGAGATGAGGCCATTGAGGGGAGGAAAGTTCTTAAATTTCATTAGGTCATCGGCTAGTTGCAATAGATTTGCCTTAGAATTGCCTCTAAAGACACAAGGGTTTGATGGTAAATTAGGTTTTACCTCCATAGTGACTATTACTGAATGGTGGTCTGTTTTGACCAATGATGGGGCAACAACAAGTACAGAGCATTATGGGGTTATATTGCCAAGGGTCAGATCCAATGGTTTTGATCCCCTAGTTGTGACATGAACTAGTTGGTCTAATCAGCTAGCATTAAGGAAATTGTGGAAGCATTGTATGGACTTAGCAGTAGTGGTGTAGTGTAGCAGAAATCACCCAAGCAAATAGTGTGAGGAACAATCAGGAATGACTCCAGTTTGTTTAGGTATTCCTCATGGGTTGTGGGTAACATGAGTAGAATATGGGGGAGCTCAAGTCCATTGTTATTCCTTATGAATCTAGATATGATCTGGCATCTTAAGAATATGGACACACACCCTCTAACAACATAGTCATTTTTGCAGTGGGTCCGGATGAGTAGTGGGTACTGAAACCTGGCACTGCAAGGGTGCTATCACTTAACTGAAAGCATGCTTTAGGAACTATAGGAATATCTCTTATTTTTGAGGAACAGAAAGGCCTGTAAGGAGTGCAACTCCTTACTTAGGTTTCTATAATTGATCAGTGGTACCTGTACATAGTCTTGATATTGTTGGACTAAGATGGAAGTATGAGGAGACTGACCATACCTAAAAATGCAAACGCGGTATGAGCAAAGAAAAAGTCTTGTCCATTACAACAAAGCCATAAGGAGAGAAGTGCAGGCCACCTCTACCAAAGCAGGTATGCCTTTCAATCCCTGCATCCCAGATAAGTCCCTAGGTTCATAGATCCAGAGGAAGAAGTTTGGCTAAGTAGTCAGATACAGGTGCGTAATGTAGATTGGTATGTGGGGAGCTTAGACAGTAGATGAGACAAGGTAAGACAAACAATTGTGTTATGCTGTTAAAGGACACAGATGAATATCTCATATATTCAGTTTACTTAACAAGTAGAACAAAAGTTGACTAGTGCAAAGAGCAAGGCAGCTGATTGGCAAACAGCTTAGTAGGGGGGAGGATAGTTGGGGTGATGTGGTGCCAAACAAAGACCTAATTGCAGTGAATGTAGAAGTTATTAAGGAAAACTTTGGGGACAGAATTTAGTTTTAACTGTTTTAAAATTTCATTCCAAGAGATGGGCTGTTGTATGGGACAACTCTGATGTTGATGTAATATATAGATACCAGACCCAGAAAAAGAACAAGAGCTGGACCGTTTGAGTTAATTAGGAAAGACACCCACCAGTCTCCTTCCTCACTAATAGCAAAAAGTAATACAAATTTCACCTGTGAACCAAATTGGCTATTACAGCAGTTACAAGTAAGTGGTCATAGAAAATACCCTAATGGGAAAATGTACATTCTATAACCTTCGTCTCAACTTTGATACAAGCTACACACAATAAAATTCTTGCATACACTAAACATCATATTCTAACACTCACTGGAGACTTAAATTAATCCTGAGAACTGCATTGACATCTAGGAACAAGATCCAAGCTGAACATCAATTTGCTCTTCCTGTCCTAATGTACAGTTTTGGAGTGATTGACTGGCCCCAAAAAGTGTCGGATAGATTAGATATTAAAACAATAAGGATGCTTCATGCTCACAAAATGATTTATAAAAATCAGTGTATACCAAGATTATATATTCCCCGTTCCGAAGGAGGGATGGGCCTCCTTGAAACTGATTACATGTATAAATCTGCAATCGTGATATTCCATACATATGCACTGACCTCACAACATCCAAATGTAGTGAAAGTTTTGAAACATGAGGAGAATAAATCTAAGATGACTTATCTGCTTAATTTAGCAGAAGCATATTGACGTCAAGCAGGAATGGAAATCAAGCCAGAAGTAGATAAAAACCAGGCAACAACTGAATGTGCCAAAAAAACAAAAGAAAGAATATAAGGTGAAGGACCAGATGAGAAGGCAAGAAATGTGGAAAAACATAAATATAGTTGCAAGTATAGAAAACTTCTGGAAGAGCCTCATGTTGATGAAGAAACAAATGCAGGAATGGTTAAGGAGAGGCAAATTCAAACTAAGAAATGGAAGGGTAATACTGGCAGCCCAAGACAGTGGGCTATGTACACGCTGGTTTACAAAGTCCATTGAACATGTGGGCAAAACAGAGTAATGTAAGTTTTGTAAAACTGAATTGGAAACAGTCACACATCTTGTTGCTGGTTGTGACACACTAATGGCAGAAGGACTGTATACTGAAAGGCATAATAAAGTGGCGAGACTGTGTTGCACTGGGGATTGTTCAAACATTATGGTATTGAAGTGGCTGAAAAACACTGGAAACATGAGCCACAAAGCATCATAGAAATTGATGAAGTTTATATCACATGAGATCACCCATTACCAACAGTCCAAAAGACAGATGCTAGAAAACCGGATGTAGTTGTCCAAGAAAAGAAGACAAGAATAGCGCTGATCACTGAAATCGCCGCACCCAATGACTACAGTGTCTGTATACAGAGAGACACAAAGTCATAAAATACCAGGATCTGCAGGCAGAAATGAGAGCAATGTGGAAGAAACATACCCAGACAGTTCCAATAGTAGTAGGAGCAACGGGTTTTATAAAAAAAAATTTACAATCATATTTGGATATGTTACCAATCCATGTAACTCCAAACTGCAGAAGGAGTCGATTCTGGGCACGTTGCAGGTGGTGCGAAGAGCACTTGTGGCTAGCATCAAAGATTGAAGCAATACTAATTTCATGAACTTTAATCATACTTTGACTTAGGAATGGGGTCCAGTCCCATCATGGTATTAGAAACCCAAAATACGTAGAGAAATGAAAAAGAGAGACATGAACATGGACTAGACTGGTCAAAACAGATCCTATCTCCACAGACCACAGACTAAGCAGCATTAAACAATCTAGTTCAGACTGCTACAGATGGAACCAGACATAAGAATGCAACAAACAAAAATCCAGCTCTTGACAATATATTATTCACTTTCACAAACAAGTTAAAGGAGGTTCAAGTTTTACCAGTACAGTTCGTGATCACTGATCTATAATAAATATATGGTCATTAAACTCCATCAAAATAATACCTAAAATAATTGGGGCTAGAACTATTTGTGGTTTTGACAAACATACTTTACCAACTGAGCCTGAAAACTGTGAATGAACACTTGTTTATAAGTGTACTAATCCAACTACAGCACTTTCATCCATCTACAGTCTAATTTACCACATCTAAGATAGACTAGTTCTACTAACAAAAAAGAGAAAAAAAGACTTTTCTAAACCATGGCTTACACCAAAGCTACTACAGACACTGAAAGAGAGAGAGAGAGAGAGAGAGAGAGAGAAAATGCATGATACATTGAAACAAAACAAAACTAAACCTTTAGCCCTTCAAAATTACCAATTCTTAAAACACAAAGCTAGGACAAAAATAACATGGCAAAAATTCCATATGTTAGCCACAGCAAACATTCTACCAAGACAACCCAAACAATTCTGACACATAATAAATTCTTAAATGCTGATAAGATTTTTTCAAAACTGCTGCTAAACAAACATCCACACAAATCCAACACGAACAAACAGCAAATAAATTATTTACACCCTTGTATTTTGACACAAAGCTACTCTTAAATGCTCTCCACTCTACACCAACTGGCCCACTTCATAACATCTTAGACTACCCAAAATTCTATTAAAAAATGTGAATCACAGACTAATGATCTACTTGAAAAAACAGATACATCCTTGAAACCTGACATAGGTTCATAGGTTCATAGATTAGTACTAGGCTAACTGCCCTTGTGAGCCATTTTAAACCTAGCCAATTATCCCTTGTGAGACTCAAACCCTGTACCTTGTGTTTGTAAGGCAAACACCTTAACCATTAGGCCACCCTCCCAACCCATTCACCGAAAAAGTAGCCATACTTTCTGCAAACCCTTAACACATTCACACTTGACATGAAAACAATTCCTACTAGCTTTAATTATGTTCTAATGATACATCTAGCTAAAATCAGATCTATGCCAAGTTTATCAAAAAACACAATGTCGAAATCTACATGGCCAAGACCATATGGTTGACAATGCAGTTAATCAAAAAACTAACATAAAGCCACACAACATCTGCCAACAGGATAAACAATGTTATTGCAGGGGAATAAGCCCCCCCATACCCCCTGCTAATTATTTATACCAACTCTGAGATTGCACTACAGTGGGCAAAGGGCAAATTACCAGATCCCTACTGTATCACAACCTCAGCCAGAATGCTTCAAGGAACCAAACTGTCGACCATATGGGTTTTGACAATTTGGTCCTTTGACAAATTAAGTTAGGCCTCCCTAAAATCCTCATCAGAGCTACTGGTAATGATTTCCAAACCATTGTGAATATCTGTTCGCTGACCAAAATCCTTGAAAAAAAATGCTGTTTACCAATTCCTGATTACATGCAAATTTATGACATACAGATAGACAGCAAGGCTTCAGACGTAAATACAATACGATATCTGTTCTATATACTCCAACATACTGTATGAAAATGCGATGAATCTGAAAATGGGCAAGTGGGTCCATTATTCTACACTAGTTAACAAACAAACAGAAACTAAACAAAGCTAAAATACTGTTATAAACCCTGAAGGCACACTTCTGCCCCTAACAAAACAATGAACATACTCTCATCTTCACAAAGAAGATCAAACACAAAAAGTATTGGGACAATTAAAATCTGCTTACAAGTTTTATCACCTACTTACTTCTGAAGCTAAGACTACCATTGCCATAAATGCATTCCTTCCAAGAAATGAATATAGCCTTCCTTTCATTTCATTCCTTTACACATTTACACACACACACACACACACACACACACACACACACACACACACACACACACACACACACACACACACACACACACACCTACACCTACATACATACATATATTACCCAGCCAAATCCTGGAAAACAATTTTTTTTGTAATTTCACAGTTTTAGGAAAAACTATGTTCAGACCAAGAAGCTGACTCGGCACACAGACTCCAATACCTTTTTTTGGGGGGGAGGGGGCTTCAGGGCAAACCTACAAATCCACTTTATTTTTGAACAATATTAGATACTCAGAAAACCAGATAAACAAAGGAAGCCCGTTTCAGCAGTCTCACTTAAACTCATGAACATACAGATGTTGTTTTCACTACAGATGTATTAAAAATGCTAAGAAATAATCTGTTTTTAGACACAGACACACACAGATGGGCACAAACACACACAAAATGTTGACCTAACAGAAAGAGATGAGTCATGGAAGCTGTACAAACTGGTGAAGGGGAAAGCTTATTAAATGATTAAGTATTAGTGGAATATGTACTGTAGTAAGCAAAGACAGCTGCTAGTACAGTCTTCTTTTAATGTGTGCGTTTTTAGTACAACAAAGATAGGCAAACTTTGCTAACCGGAACTGAAGATATAGGGACAGGTGTAAACTTGACATACACAGCAAACACCAACCCCCGGGGCATTAGGTTAGGATGGGGTGAACTGGAACAGGCATAATACTTACATACACTTTAAAAAAAACAGTCAGTTGTAAAGACCCCTCTCTTTGTCTCTTTTACCAGGTCTTGTCCTTGAAAGTGGTAATGGTAACAAAAATATGTTAAGCACAATAACTTATAATCTCTTTTACCAGGCATTCATTTGGCAAGTGGTGTCACTATGAGAATGATCTTTCAAAACAGAGTTTGAATTTCTCCCTAAGTGACTGGGTAGCACTATCCATCCCCATGTTTGCCCACTACCTCTAGGGACCTCTGAGAGGGGTTCTTTTCCATAAACAGATACTGAGGATTACAGGTTCCATTGCCAAAAGTTAAATCTGAGCTGTAGGAACCTCAGTACACTTCATACCTCTCAACCTCTTAGAGCAAGAAATCTGGACAAAGGCATAAATAAAAGGGGGACAAAGGCCCAAAAATAGGGACAGTTTATAATAATGCTCTTACAAACTTAGAAAGTTGACAGAATAACAGTTTTTGCATTAGCATGAATTTTCTGCAGGGTGTGAAGTCTGAAATGCAAATGTCTGTCATTATTTTCTAATTTCAATCTTTAATGATTTGCCAAAAATTTGCCAGAAAACTACAATTTTATGAAAAATGGAAAAATCTGGAAATTCTGCGAAAATCTGTACAGTTGAGAGGTATGAACTATACTTACCATTTTAAAAATTCTGACTGAAATCATTGTAAGTAATTGTACTAATCTTTATAATAGCTATTACTTGATATATATTTTAGTTTCTGGAAAAAAAAGTCTGATATTCTAAGTATAAATATTTTTTCTGTAAATTATGTTCATACTATCTTTAGTTTGTTAAATGTTACATCAACTATCTGTTTTTTTCTATGTTTGAAACATACTTGTGCAACTGTTGTAAATGATACTTTATTTGTCTTGTGGCTCAGATCATCTGTAAAAAAAAGTTTTACTACCAGCCCACCCACCCAGCTAAAATGTTAAATAAATAGAACATGTTTAGTGTGCAATTCCCTTTAGCATATGTAATATTTTTACCTTTTCCTGCCTTCTCTTAGTTTTATTATTCCTCTCCTGGTTTCCTTCATCAGTTTCCTACTATTCTTTTACTAATACTCACTTTCTTTTTTCCCTATCCTTCATCCCTATTCTAGAATTTAATCACTGTTTCCCCTTTGACAACTGCAAATACTCCGTATTATGTATCAATGATTTATTTATGTCCTCTCTATTTTGATGTTTACCTATTTTAAAGAAATATGTTTGTCTTTTTTTTTTCTTGAGATATATTTTCATTTTTGAAACTCATTGTTGTATGGGAGATCTGTTTTTTAATGAAAACTATTACATCAAACTCCCCAGTTGTGATTCCCCCAACTGACTAGTCCCAGGATGTGTTTTATAGAATTTTTTTTCAGTACTGTGAGATCACAGTGCATACAGGTGCAGTTTTCACCATTGCATTAAGTTTCTCCTTTCTCTAGTTGTGTAACAGTGGATTTAACATAGTTAAAGATTGAGGGTATGGGGAGTAAAGTCCTTTACATGGGGTGAGTTTGCAGGAGGCTTGCTTTCCCTGCAAAACCCGATGAGTTAGATATTTTACCTTCAGACTCATAGGTTATATTTTGACAAGTGTGCATAAAGGAGATTAGTTAGTGAACTGAGTGTCAAGGGTATGAGTGGATCCTTTTCTTACATATATGCTAAAGATGAGTGCTTTCTTTTAAAATATAATTTATTATTGCTTAGCTAATCAATACATAGAAATTATCTGCATTCTGTTTTTTTTTACTTCAACAGTTTGTCTCCCTAATCCTGTAATGTAATTGGTCTCTGTCTAGTTGTATATTCACACACGATAAACAAAGAATCAAATAGACAATCAAATAAAATAAAAAATGCAAATAAATAGAGTTGGTTGTCAGCAGTGAATTAGAAGAAATGCATTTTCTTTACTCTGTAAATTAATAATGATGATGACAGCATGACTGTGAAGGCTACTAAAAGCCTTTGTTTCTTCACATAGGTGAATGCTATGTAAGGAAGTGATATCTTCACCCCACTTCTCTCACACATATTTCAAATGTTGAAAAAACTAATTAAGGGGGGGGGGGTTATAATGTAGAAAACACCTTCATGTTGGAGGATATCAAGAAGAGCCTGCTCATTTTTTTTCTGTGACCAGGGACAAAGGTTAGGTAACTCTCAAGAAGGAGAATAAAGCCAATGCTGCCCTTAAAGATACAGTCATAGAATTAATGGCCCTAGTAAAATATGGGTGCTGTAAAATGTGACAAGGTGATTAACAGAAGAATAATTGCTGTATGTTACAACAGGAAAGACACAAACGCATAGGAAATGAATACATGGGTGGTAAGGCCATCATTAAGCCTATACAGGTAAAGAGAACATATAAATGGCAAAAAAGCAAATGCAGCTGCAATCAGAAAAGTGATGAAATGACTGTATAACAGAGAAAGAAAAATTGTAAAGTATAGTATAGATCAGATGTGTCAGACTTTTGGGGAGGGGTAACTCTGTAAGAGTTTATGTATGTATTCAGTTATTTCTGTTGACCAGGGTAATGTACTGTTCATAAATGTACTCATTTCACTAACAGCCCAGGAGTCACAGAAGTAATGGAAATAAAATGTCAGAGTAAATGCTAGTGCAATAGGTACAATAAAAATAAGGTGTTCCTAAATATAACTACATATGTGCAATGGGAGATTACAAGAGATAGAAATACTTAATATATGTATGGACAAAGAGTAGTAAGGGGGTAATAGGAACTGAAGGGACTAAAATGGTAGTGGGTAGAGGGAGGGGGGGGATGGGACAAGCTATGGGAAGAGTGTTAAAAGAGAGGCCAAAGCTCAATGTGCTGAGTGTAGGAGAAATGTTTAGGCAAGGAGATTGAGGGGATACAAATCCGTTATTGGGTGATGCCTTTCAAGTAGGTGACAAGTTGAGTTTGAATTAAATACTAAAGCAGTGATGACTATTGAGGTAAAACAGAGGGATTTCAAGGAGGGGACAGAACAGAGTTACAACAGTTAGGAAAATATATGAAAATAACAAAAGACAATGAACCCTTATTTTATTAAATCCTATGGAGCCTTGGCAAAGCCCTCAGAAGAGTGTAAGCACAGCAGAAATACATGAACAAAGAAAAAACACACCTTAAATACCAATGAAATTCCCAAATTAATCATTCAATTCAGCTCAATTAAATATCTCCAGTTGCATTCATATTCAAACCTCCTGGTGCAAAAGTAGCATAGATTTTAAAATATAAATAGATGCTTTAAGTAAAAGAGCTTCTTTGATGTTTCTATCTTCATCAAAGTGTAAATATTTTTTCTAATACAGTTGCTTTAACAGAATCAACACAACCATTATGATAGTCATTAAAATGATTAGCTACAGACATTAACGTCTTTATTTGTAATGTCTCTGACATGTTCTTGTACTCTATAACTTTAAACATTCTTTTAGTTTCACCTAATAAAAAATTGCAATAACATTTAAGAGTATATATATATATATATATATATATATATATATATATATATATATATATATCCCATTCAGTTACACAAATAAAATGTTTCATTGGTGTAAAACTAATATTATTTATTTTATTAAAACCATTAGTCACAGATTTACAAATATTACAATAACCACAAATAAAAGTACCCTTAGAAGGGTCCTTGGGGGATAAAAGGAGAGTTGGGGTTATGCAATAATGGTTAAGATGTTTACCTCACAGACACAATGTCCAGAGTTTGATTCTCACCTCTGAGGGAAATTTACTAGGCTTAACATAGCCTACAAGGATAGTTAGCCTAGTAGTTATCTATTTAATTATCCAAAATAATATATCCAATATGTATATCTGGACTCATAAAGAGTATAGACCAAAATATCGCCAACACTGCTTTGTTTGTATGTAATCTTGAGACTGTTATAAAGGTTATTATAAAAAGTCTATCTCCCAACAAAAATGTCCAATAAAACTTAACCAATTGTACTAACTTAGTAGTGAATATATTACAAAATGTAACAAAAATACCAGTAGTATTTTGGCATATTTTCTTCCTTTTTTGCTGGTTTTATATATGATATTAGGAAAATATCCATGAGACACAGAATCATCACCAATTAGGTCAGATGACTCATGCTTCTAAAACTGACAGCAGACAACAGATGTAAGGACCCAAGTGACTGATACACTGGTTGAGGAAGTTAAGGCAGAAAAAGAGTACAGGGAGGCTTCTACAATTATTTGGGAGTTGGTGGTGGCTATAAATGCAATAATGTGACTCTTTTCCAAACACTGTGTTCTAACAAGCCCAGTGGTCACAAAGTGCCTACAGTCAGAATAAGAGTTATGCTCGAGGAGTGTAGGATCAAACATAGCTGGTAAGTTGTAGCAGGAATTATGAGACTTTTCACATGAAGATAGACCATGGGACACACTTCAATTGTTTGAAACTCCAGGACTTTTAGGTTTCTGTCTCAAGGAATATGAGTCTTCTAGCAAAGCAGTTTGTGTACTTTTTTTTTTTTTTTTAAGTTTGTGTAGGGTGGAGGATTGGAGGGTGGGGTTTGGCATAGTGGTTAAGATCTACATGTCATTGGCACATGCAGGGTTTGATTCTGGAGTAGGGTTATTGGCTAGGCACAACATAGTCCTTCAGGGTAGGTAGCTTAGCATTCACCTATAAACCTATGCAGCAGCATAATCCATATCCAAAACCATAATCCTGGAAAACATTTGTACAGTAAAAGCTGTGGGCATCTTACGGTTTCATTTTATACTAGAACCTTTTAATTTACTCTCATCCTTTAACAAGAAGTCTGCAACCATCACGTTAGGCGCAGAATGTGAGATGGCTGAAAACAAATCCAGAAAATTGCTTAAAGGCAAATCAACATGAGATACACAAGGGGCAAAAAAAAAGGAAAAAATAGCTAACATTGCAGGAGTCTTTTTATTATTTATTGACTTACTTAATGTTGTAGTGAGGTACACAGTGGCTTTTTGTTCTTGTGTTCTTACATTATCTTTTATTTCTCATGAAACTGAAATAGCTGTACCCAGCAATTCCATATATGTTACTTCATGAATACTTCGCAGCTCGCATATCTGTAATTGTAAATATCTGTTCAGCACCAATACAGTTACACTGAAAAAAGCACACAAGAAAGGAGTGGACTAGGATTATACCAATGTGCTAATGACTGCATTTGCTGCTTGTAGCAGGTCATTACTTCGGCTACATTTAGCAGTCCACTTAAAGTGCTTTCTGTTTATCACAGTTCTGTCTCATGTCTTCACCTACCATCCTTAACATTGTACAATTCAGAACAATCCTGCGTGTTAAAACATCTGCAGACGTCACCAACCCCCCTTCTATTACTCATGCAATAACAACATCTGCAAAATGTAAACACAATAAAATCATTTTGAATCCTTCTTGATACTGAAGTGAATGTGACAATCACTGTTCTATCACAATTAAAGCGGATGCAGGCAGTAACTGTGAGATCACATGTATGCTTAACCTGCTTTCTCTCATCCCACATGAGCGCCACTGTTTTCAGTCAGTAACTGTGGAATTACCTAATCTCCTAACCCTGAGTGCTGCTGTCAGCCCACACTAATGTCAATGTTAACTGTTAACAAGCATAAGAGCTTTGCTTTCCTACTTGCTCCTAACAGCATATAACTGACTTGTCAGCCTGCCTCCCCCGCACTAAGTCGTGTGCAGAATCTGAATGACTTGCACAATACACAAATGGTGAGAATAAGATCTTGAATGAATTAGTTGCTTTGAACTAACCTATACTTTGTTTTTTATTACCTCTCATTTTGCACACTTTAAAGAGTACTGCACAGTTTGAACATATAAATTCATGCATCAGTTAATTCAAAAAAATATGCAGTCTACTTCTAAGAAAAATGTTTACCTACTATGCTTGCTATAACAAAGAATTTAAAATATGTATTATCAGCATACACAGTTATTTGGAACCATTATAACTGTACTCATCACAGTCAACTATATGAAGAGACTGAGAATTATGTGATTTACATTAATTGTCGGCATCTATTTGGGCAACATGTTTACTTTTAGTAGGCTTATCTCCCTGTGCCTCCTTTGGAAATGGGCCGTGACAAGTGAACCTTCCTGGTTAGGAAACAAAAAGGAATAAAATTAAAATAGTAATAATATTTACCTAATTATAGTTCAACTGTCCATTTCATCAATTGTTTATTCTGTGTCATACTTTTCTGGCTTACACACTGTAATATTAGGTTTAGTAACTGAATTTAACAACAGTTTTGCACAAACTCTCCAATATGGTATACCTCTTAGCCTCCAAAACATAGAATCAGGGACAAAGCCCCTGAAAATTAAGGACATCTGCCTAAAATTTGGTACACCTAATTAGTATAAATTATGCATATTTGTGGCTGCAGTAGTTGGAGTAACTGAGTCAAGGTGGATTAGTTGACTGAGGTTTGTCTCAGTGGTTACCTTGGATGCAAATGATAGGTAAATTTGCATTAACACTGTATCCCTATAGAAAATTAAGTATTGTGGATTGACGAAAGGTTTGCAGCTTGGACTCTTCTAGCAGAAGAAATGTTCACTAGAAGAGCTTTTCATGATACATATTTTAAATCTGCTGTTGTAGCTGGTTCAAAAGGAGTAAGAGTATCCCAAAGAAAGACAGGATTCTTTACAGGAGGATTGATATGAAAGTACCTGTGGGAAAGCATTATACCTTTCAACAGTCAGGCTCAGATCCGAGTTCATTTCTCATAACTAGCAAGTCCCAAAAACAGCCACAACACTAGCCTTGAGTGGAGATGCCACCCCAATGAGCTTGCCTACATGCCTGGCTTCATCAGACCGCATGTGCACAAATGCTGCATTATCAAAATAATTTCTTATTAAAACACCTGCTGGGATACCACTGAGCACTGTCAACTGCTTGTTCCCTTGTCCCCATTCCCAGTCCAAGGAAATTCAGGCCAGTTCTACCTGAAAAGGTACCCCTCCCAAGGCCCTAACTACAGTGAATTTCATGGGCAAATATTGCTCCCTTTTAAACACTGCAAACCTAACAATAATTATGCCTGATGTTGTATCCCTCCTGGTTATGGTCTCCTTCTTCTCCATCATGATAGGATACAAAGCCTTGTGGTAGTTTAGTGCTGTGGTTTTCTCCAGACAATCCACCACAACTTTTGGTATTCACCTTGACCCAGTGGACATTGGTGCAGTCCCTGCCCCATTTGGTTATACTGGAAACACTTAGCCCAAGATCAAGGCATGTATTAGAATTGTTGGTTTTCTCTTTGCCTCTGAAGCTTAGATGTTGGTTAGGTCATCCCCATGCATCCCCTTGTACCCATGTATAGTATAGGGTACCCTCTTCTTGATCACGTGTGTCCTTCTATCTAGCTAGTGGTCCCCTTTCCTGTTCTTCTCTTCAATAGCCAGAGTCTCATGTCTTCAGACAGAGGACTGTTTGTTCCCTCACCAAAAGGTCTGCTAGCCTTGTAAATGCAGTGATTTGATGTCCACTCGCCCACCTAGGAAAGTAAGTGCTTATTTCACAATATAATCACTCACACTGCTGTCTGCTTTTCTTGTGTGCTCTCTGAATTTCTTTCAGTAGGCTTCAGTAGTCAATTTGAAACAATCAAATAAAAATCAACATCAATCATTTTGATACATCAGGCATTGATTTACCCATGATAAGAGGATTAAAAGCTTCACCTACTTGCCTTGATCAATTTAATGGCTCCCTACTGAAATGTCGCCACTCAAAATGCTGAATGCTGAAAGGCAAAAGAAAAAGGAAATAAAGAAAATGAGCACATCTTGAGCATTGCTCTTCTCCTTTAAACTTCTTCTTTGCAATGAGGGCCAAGCCCCCAGCACCCCAGATGTGGGAACAAGCCTCAGCACCCCTGAACTTGTATATACTAACTCAGAGATCACCATACCTTGGAAAAGGGGAATATTCCAAGAAATGGCCCAATCAGACTTAGTATATGTAAGTCCATTTTTTCAGCCATTCAATCTCCATGTCTCGGGACTCATTGTAGCCAAGTCATCCTCTTCTTTGTATTGTAGAAATAATTTAGTACTGACTTTCGCATCCAGGGTTCAGCAACTACACCCACCTCAGATTTCATGTCTTTTGCTGAAGGGTCAGCATCTTCCTATGAAGGTGTTTCTTCTCAGTCTATCTCTCTCTTTCTGTGTCTATTTTATTTATTTATTTATTTTATTCGACATTTGTTAACCAGGTTGATCCAACTGAGCTAATAGCCCATTTTCAGTGGAGACCCGAGGAGAAAAGCTCCAATTGCTTACAATTATATATGAAATATAGAAAAAACAACTTGCTATAATATAACAAGATACTATGAAAATTATTTACAAACAATTATATATGAATACAGAAAAACAACTTGTTACAGGAGAGTACATTTGCATAAAAAGAATACAATGCGGTTTCAGATAAGAGAGCTACAGGAAATGATAGAATGTGGTATTAGATAAGTGAAATGTAGAATAGAGAGAGGGAGAGCAGTGTTAGTATAGGCATGGAACAAGGCCAGACATTAGAGAAGATAGTTAAAATGAAAGAGGTAAGTATATACATATTTAAAGGAGATGTACTAACCTAGCTCTAGGAAGAAAAGAGGAAAAAACATTGTGACTGAGTCTAGTATTCCTCTAGACACGTCAAGTGCCTCCTTTAATGCTAGCAAAGTTTTGCAGTCATCTGGGGATGGTTGGATTCTGCTTTTCCTGTAAGTTGCACACCAACAACAATTACAATTACTAGGTGGTTGGGCTGCACACACACACACACACACACACACACACACACACACACACACACACAAAACACTTTCCCATGGTCTCCTGATTTAGTGAGCAGAATTTCAGCTGAACACAAGGCTGCTGTTTTGTCCTGCTTTCACATAATGATGTGAATAATTCCCATAATTTTATACTCTGTAGTCAATTGAGTCACTTGACATTTTTCCATATTCTCCAGAGTTTGTTTATGCTTGATTCCTAAACTATTCTATTCAAAAAATAAAATAACCACTGCAGAATCTACATTGTTTTAATATTTCCCTTGTGGCTGCCAGGATGCATGCACCTTTGGTGGCAAACCTGCTTTGCAGGTTAGATATCTCTTCATACAATTTACCATCATTGCTCAGCCCTGTGAAAAGTATGGTGGACAGAGGCTATCATTATTGGATCTGCAATACTGCCTGCTACTAAATTAATCTAAATCTACATCTGATGTCAGCCAGGGGTATGGTCTCTTCAGTCACAACACTGGTACTAAATAGATTAAACTATTAAAAAAGGTATGCAAATATGAATCAGTAAACAACTCACTAAGTGTAGTTCGTCCACAAGAACATAGAAGAGATATTTAGTGCTGCCTTAGGTATGGGTCTACAACATCTACACCCAAGAAGAAGCTCCACATTAAGCACCCCACCAAGAGAAGTTATTGTCCTAGCTTCCAGGACCCCTTTCTCACTATTCTGTCTCTGCGTTTCAGTGACTACCAGTCCCCATTTGTCCACAGTAACTGTACAGTGAAAAAAACTCTCACACACACACACACACACACACACACACACACACACACACACACACACACACACACACAAATAAAATTTACATGGATGCCTGATAACATCATTATTATACCATGCGAACATCGCAAACCCGACAAACGTGCATGCTGATTGGCTAATCCAACCAGCGTGCACATAGTAAATCCTACAAGAAACAACGCAAAAAGTCTGGTCGCTAAATATCATGCGGAGACAGCAAATAAACAGTAAAGTAAAGTAAATCTAATACCCAAAACACACAACAATTTAACGAAAACACAGAAAACTAACCAATTTCCATACTACACTCCTCATTCCCTCACCTCGAACACTAAAAAAATAAAAAGTCATGCAGTCGCAAATACATCACACACACACTACATAACCACCACCTATAAAACAATAAAACCAAGCATTCTCATAAAACCATTCACTTACCTATATTCCCTACAATACCTATACACAGACAACTCCAAAAATGAACATACTAAAACACACCACACATCCCTCGCAAAGTCAAAACACACACCATACTGAACGTCCACATCAGCATACATCTAATAAAAGCATACAACACCACCATCTAGTCACCAAATAGTAAAAGTACATATTTTAAAAAATTTATACAAATTAAAACTACACCACATTTCAACATACCTATAACTACTAAAACATAACTACACGTTATAAACTTCTACACTGCTTAAACTATATTATACCAAGCACCACCTAGCCCTTTCCTAACATTTCCTGAAAAACTAAAAAATAACATGTATTTAAATTAAAACAGAAATAAACAATAAACACAAACTGAAAGTGTGGACTATTTTATCTCACAAAAGTGGAAGAATACAAAAAAGCAGACAAAAACATAAATAACAACAATACAAACATAATACAAAACAAGCTAACACCATGGTATAATAGCAATAACCCACTTCTGGGTGTGGGTAATGCTGGATTTACCCACGGTTGTCTTTGTTTGGTCCCTTGGGCTTCCCGACCAAACCATGCCAACCGTGGGTAAATCCAGCATTACCACACCCAGGCGGGTTATTGCTATATTATACCATGACCCCAAAATGTGCACGCTGATTGGCCAGCGTGCACATTGTAATCGAGTTATACTAATGGAAAAGGTCCGTCGCCCGGACTTTTTCCATTAGTATA